>NW_021134474.1:0-306154 GCF_004193835.3 Ostrinia furnacalis
CAGATGAAAAGAAGAGTAAACAAGGCGAATGCAGAAAAAAAGAAAACTAAGTAGTAGTTCTAGCGAACCACTGTCGATGTCACTAGCCGACATGATGATGACAGTGACGATGATGATACTATAAATATTAATATTTTGGCGAAAATGAATCAATAAAACTGATTTAAGAGACCTCATTTTTATTTCATTCTGATATTCAGGCTAAAACACACTCAAAGTAATCCCAATCCAGTGTTATTCGTTAGACTGAGTTATGGAGTGATCACTCCTGCATAATTTGACCGCCGAGCGTGAGTGAGTGCGACTTTTAATTTTTGTTATTTACTGCTTTTGTTCGAAATGCAGTATTCAGATTTGCTCACTTATACACAAGTTTAGGCCTAGTGCAGACTTACAACCAATTCATATACTTACAATAGGTACTTGTAGGAGTACGAGTATGAACTCGGGTGAAAAGGTAAAATTAGAGTATACTCGTGTATTTTATTTTAAAAAAAAAAGTAATTGACAGCATATTATGTGATTGGCGTAGGCAGTGGGGTGACACTGTGTCAAAATATCAAAGGATATTTAAGTATTGATTGCAGTTGGTCTAATTTTTCATAGCAATCGCTGCAGCGGGTTATTATACTTGTCATATTAATTATTCTCTTTGACTCGACACAAGGAAAATCATAAAATTCATCATACTTCATGTTTTCCGTGACATGTATTTGACTTAATCCACTGTCAATTGTATGATTTTTAAACTTTGTGACGTTTGTAAATGTGATTCAAAAACAATAGTCTGTAGAAGTCGCCTGTGTGCCTCGACCCTTACCTGCGCAAGATTCGTATTTGAACACTGTCAAGATCGCACTTGTATATTATTACAAAAACCGATTGTTTGTCATCGCTAATTGGGTGTTTTATTACACGTCTTTGTAATAATAATGTTTTGTGGGATTCTCTTGAAATCAATTTTGAAGAGAATTATGTTTTGATGTTGCTTACTGTAAGGTTTATTTTTGGATTCCCTTTTGTTGAATGAAAATACTGACTATAGAATATTAAATCTTATGCAGTGGATAGAGATATTTTGTAAATTACATTTAAAAAAATCAGAAGTTCTTGCAACGACTGTCTTTTGCGTATAAAAATATTAGTGGGTGGGGGAGACCGAGGAGAGTTGTGACATTGTCCATTTTTGGAAACCTATTTATTATCAGCGAGCTCGCAATAACGCGTATTTGTTAGCTCGAGACTTAAGCTAAAAACACGGACTGTTACGAACGCGCTAGTAGTTAATAAGTTCCAAAAAATCGACAATGTCAGAACTCTCCTCTGTCACAACTCTCCTCAGTCTCACCTATAGTTGACAGCACCCAAGATATTTTTATTGAAAAAGCGTACCTGTCGTGATTAAGTAAGATGCTTTATTCCATACGTATGGTGAACTTGACGTTTTTCTTATTAAAAGATATAATAATAGGTAGGCGTTCCAAAACTTATATTTCATAACAGTAAGTTAGTTTTTAAAATCATTACTTAACGGTACTTTACAGTCAGTTTTGGGTGTCACGAATTATTTGACGCTCACTGTACACCTAGGTATTTTTGTTGCGTTTTCGACAAGTAAAAATTTTAAAACGTAAAATAATACTTTATTGTCAAATGTATTTTATAGCTAACTCTATGTCTAGAATTTCACATCCAAAAATACTCTAATCCCAAAATAATACGCTTCAAATTATTATTTGGACAATGAATTATTTGCTGCTTTTACCGTCAAGTGCTGTTAATCCCGGATTATGATGTCAAGAGATGTCAACTGAACTCCGACACATTTTCAGTACGTGCCTCTTGTGTTTATGTTACTTTGATTAGGGTTTTGGTGGGTGCACCGAAAATTGAGTCATTGGTGGAGAGTTTAAGGTTCAAAGTTTGTTGTAGGGAAATTTATCTATCTATACTTATAATAAATCTGTAGAGAGGTCAATTCTGTACATGAAATATATTTTCAAAATAACTATCAGGGGGTGATAAGTGATCGATACTGATGCCAAAAATGCAATCAGTAAAATTTTTGTCTGTCTGTCTGTCTGTCTGTCTGTCTGTCTGTCTGTCTGTCTGTCTGTATGTTCCTTATAGAAACAAAAACTACTTGACGGATTTTAACGAAACTTGGTACAATTATTCTTCATACTCCTGGGCAGGTTATAGGATACTTAAAAATTCCCACGGGAACGGGCATTAGCGGGAAAATCCTTTTGTATGAAAAATCTAAACCGCTTAAGTTAGACGCTTGAAATTTGGCATGTAGGTACCTTATTAAACTTAGAGCTTAGTTACAACAAGGAATTCCCGAAATTCTCACGGAAACGGGAACAAGAGGGAAAATCATTTTGTATGAAAAATCTAAACCGCTTAAGTTAGACGCTTGAAATTTAGCAAGCAGGTACCTTAGTAAAGGAAAAAACATTTGTATGAAAAAATCTAAGCCACTTAAGATAGACGCTTGAAATTTGGCATGCAGGTACCTTAGTAAACTTAAAGCTTAGTTACAACAGGATATTGCGAAATTCCAACGGGAACGGGAGTTAGCAGGAAAAAACATTAGTATGAAAAAATCTAAACCGCGTAAGATAGATGAAGGGGGTAAAACGGGTTCCACGCGTACGAAGTCGCGGGCGGCCGCTAGTTGGAAAATAAACATCTTGAATCGTTTGTAGTTCATATACGTCAATTTGAAGCAAGTGACATAGTGTGTTGGAACAACTATACTATAGCTACATATTGTTTGGCATGAGCAGAATTCGAACCTGTAATTGAAGCTTGCATTAAAGTCCGATACATGGACTATTACTGTAACAAACCACAACAAATACCTAATAGATAAAAGTAGGTAAAGAAAAGTAGTTTTTTCTCGAATATGAACTACTTACATGCAAATATAGTCTATTAAAATTAATGATAATTAAGTAATTGTGAGTAACATCGAATAAAATTAGTCTTGTTTCTTTCTTTCAGAGTAGTAAGCTAAATTTCAGTACTGTAACATTACGACATTTTCAGGTTTAAAAGTTAGAGGAAAGAAAATTAAGAAAGACCCGACATCACTCGAACAGTCACCCAAATATACAGCAGACTGACGATATAAAGTCTATAAATATGTTTCATTGCAAAATATGACTTTTATTGCTGCAATGCGTTGAAGACATTTTTATTTAAATACTCTAAAAATACCGTTCAATGTCAACCCCTATAAAACATACGTAGTGTGATAAATAAGTGATAATTAATTGTTGTGTAGAAATAATTAATAGATTGTAAGACACAATATATTTTAGAGTATTGTTGACGTCAGACAAATGCTCGGAATTTTTTTCTATGCTCCAAATGTAATAATTCTTCTGTAATGTGACATGCCGATTTTGGTTAAGGGGAAGTTCTTAGCGATTGAAACTATTAGTGGAGAAATTAATGTGAAGCGTATACATATCAGTCTGAGTTATTCTTATATCATCCTATATCTGATTTCATTTAGGTATGACCACACATTTGCACTCATGGACCAATTGGGATCTTTTGTGATTTCCTTTTTTTATACATCACAATCCTTCAATCATCTCACCATTAGATTGTATGTTCTGTCTAAGATAGTCTTCCCGGGCTCTTTAGGTATAATATCTACACCAGAACTTATTCAAGCTGTCGCATCATATTCACACACGCAAAGCAGCGCTTTGCTCATGCTATAAAAATGACATTTGTTTCTTAAGTTTTAGACCCATTTTGTGGAGCTTAAGTTTGTGGCAAAGTGTGTTTCGAGTCCATTCGAGTGCACGTATAGGTATGGTACTTAACTACTTACATTATAATCAGATTCAGGGTCCATATCACTTTTGGATTAAATAAAACCTTCACAACGCCTGTTTCTTCATAATCTCTCCTTAACTCGGGTCATTACAGTTCTAGCTGAAATAGGTCCCTGATATACCTACCTTAATGAGCCTGAACCACATCTGTTCTGAAAAATACTTTCTCTCTCCCAACACCTGTTCTCCCCAACCTCCCCTTAACCCGGGTGATAACAGTTGCATTCTAGTGATCCATCTTATTGCCCGCGACACAAAACGGCAGTCGCTACGTTCCAGCGTCGCGCGTCCATCTTGCCACGCGCTGTTTGTGTATCGTCGCATACCTCATCCTAATTTATTTTAATGGCCACCACATAATAACACTATCTCACAGTATTTTTGAGCCGTATTTATTGTTATGTAAGCGTTTCAGCGATTAGAAAATAGTGGAGATTAAGGTTGAGTTGAATTGTTTTTTGTGTTTGGAGTTGAGCTTTAAATAGGTGGACGAGTAAGATTGATTTAATATACAGGATGGAATTTTGTAATGCCACCTGGAGGGAAAGTACTCTTAATATTGTAGATAGAATTTTTTTCTCAAAGAAAACATTCCTTTATTTTTTTAAATAAATAGAACTGCATTCAAAGATATATTTAAAATAATAATTACAACCTGTATTTTTATTGCATCGATCGTTAGGGTTAAGTATAAGGATGAAATCTGTCAAACAAACTTGATAAATCAAATGAAAGGAAAACCATGAAATCTTAAATTATTGTTATTATTTACAGAAAATTGTATGGTATGGTGGTACATTTTCGAAAAAAAAAATCAAAAATCTTTGAACGCAGTCTTTTCAAAAATAAAGGAATGTTTTCTTTGAGTAATATTTTCTGTCTACAGTATTAAGGGTACTTTCCCTCCAGGTGACATTACAAAATTCCACCCTGTGTAGCCATCTGCAGTGATTTTCTGTGAATACACTAACATTACTTCCAACTTTACTCTATGGTACAGAAATTAGGTACCTATTTAGTTCTTTTAATTCGCTTGTGCAAAACATAACAAAATTACCAAAGACTTTTTCAAATTAAAAATCTGTGACAGTACACATCAGATCCTTAACAAAGTACAGTCATTTGCGTAAACTTCATTTAATAAAGCATAACACGACGTTTCTTAATCGGGTCGCAAGTGTACCGTGAAATGGTCCATATTTTCCCTCAAAATGGCCAATTTCGGATGTAAAATTAGCACCCATGCCGCGGTGAGGCGAAAATTAGGATTTTTATTGAATTTGTTGTTTGTGACGCATTTAATAAAGGTGTGAGATATGTCTACAGTACATGTAAACAATTTACAGCACGTTATTGTGTGGAAATGAAACTGATTTTCATTCGGGAACGAATTAAACCTGGCAATAGATGCCATACTGATGCTATACAATGAATTGTGACACAAGGAAAGTATTTAAGTAAACATACTGATTGAGCTTGGTGATGGGCTTAGTGACAGACAGAAACTTTGTACAATGTTTATAATTATTGTATTATTAACTCACACTTCTTCGATAAATCTTTTTTCTTTCTCCGGTGCTTTCTCTACTACTGATCTAGAATTAAATTAGACAGACTTAGATCAAACTTTTCAAGGTTTTTATTTNAGGCTGGTTGCGACATGTCGTGACAATCTGTGTGGAACATGTCATGACAAGTTGTGGTCATGATGAGTAACGGCGTCAACGGCTCGAGCGCGGAGGGCCGCAGGCCGCAGCAGCGCGTTCTGCGCGCGCGCTTCGGGCAGCAGCGCGGTCAGCGCGGGCGCTTCGGGCAGCAGCGCGGTCAGCGCGCGTGCATCGGGCAGCAGCAGCGCGGCCAGCGCGCGTGCATCGGGCAGCAGCAGCGCGCGTGCTTCGGGCAGCAGCAGCGCGGTCAGCGCGCGTGCATCGGGCAGCAGCAGCGCGGTCAGCGCGCGTGCATCGGGCAGCAGCAGCGCGGTCAGCGCGCGTGCATCGGGCAGCAGCAGCGCGGTCAACGCGTGTGCATCGGGCAGCAGCAGCGCGCGTGCTTCGGGCAGCAGCAGCGCGGTCAGCGCGCGTGCATCGGGCAGCAGCAGCGCGGTCAGCGCGCGTGCTTCGGGCAGCAGCAGCGCGGTCAGCGCGCGTGCTTCGGGCAGCAGCAGCGCGGTCAGCGCGCGTGCTTCGGGTAGCAGCAGCGCGGTAAGCGCCAGCAGCGGCAACGGCTCGCGCTCGGCGCGCAGCAGGTCGCACGCCAGCGAGTGCGCGGGCAGGCGGTGCAGCCGGGCGAGTCGGCGCGTCACGAGCGGCGCAGGCGCGGCGAGCGCTGCGTGGTGCGCGGCGCGGTCGGCGCAGCAGGAGTCTAGCAGGTGCGCGCGTGGTGGAGCAGCAGGGCGCGCGTGTGGTGCGCGAATGGTGGTGGAGATGGCAGAGTGGACCTAGCAAGATGCACAGCGGATCCCAATACGAGGCGTCAAGTGTGCCTTGGGTAGAGAAGACCTTCGAGGGCGAAGGAATTGCAGGAAGGCCGAACTGTTAATTATGAAAAATCTAAAACGTTAAAATAGCGGTATCATTATAGCCAATGAGATGCTGTCATAGTGACATTGACAATACGTCAATGTCACACGAGAATCAAACGTCAGGATAGAGGGACGCGCGGAGACGACTCCGCGCGCTTTTGTGCTAAGTGATGAATTGTAACTAAAATAAGGCAATATAATGTGAAAGTTAAGTATCCAGTGTTTTATTTATGAGAATAGATCGACCGGCCTTTAATACTAGGTACAGTTCTTATCCTCTATTATTGCATTAGGATAATTAGGGTAAACCGTATAGCTATTGCCCACTTAAAGATTTCAAACACATTGAAATGAAAAATTAAAGAAAGTATTTTAATTATCGACCATTTATGACTTTTTTCTTATAACTCAATAAACTGTTAAACAGAATATTAACAGTTTTTAGTTAAAACTTACGTAACTTAGAAAATATTGAAATAAATTTAAAATCCTCCAAAAAGTACAGTCATTGCCCATTACTTACACTAATTGGCCACATCAAAGCACAGTAATTGCCCAGTATCTTAAAACAAAATAATCAATTTGAAAATGACAAAATAGGCTTTAAATAAACAAAACAAAACATTAAACTTAAATTCTAGTAGTACAGTCTACAAAATTTCAAAATAAATTGCGTTTGGCCTTATGAACATATTATCAAATATTTCTTGAGCTGATGTTGATGAGTCAGAATCGGTAGAGACAGAATCATCTACTTCAAAACATAGATGACGCAAAAATTTGAATTTTATCATAATAATATGTAGGTATTTATTTTTTTATCTTCTTTGATATCAGTTGAAGTGGTTGCTCAGAATGTTCAATTAGCTGTTGGTTATTCTTCCCTAAAGTTGTATCTATTTCCTTACAATTAACATTTTCACTAGTAGATTTAACGTAGGATTTTCATTTTTTGTATTTGCGTTTGAATTTTTATCAATGTTTTCAAGCCAAACCATATTTTTCAGCAATTTATCTTGTAGATAAATTGTTGGATACATCTTGTACAGCTTCGATCGCTTTTTGCAAATTTTCTATGCTATATTGAACTTTTGGAGTCTTTGGCATACTGAAAATGATACATTAAAAGCCATTTCAATATTTATGCCTGTAAATTGCAAAACAAGTCTAGCAATGAGCAACTTAAACACTGCTACTGCATGGAGGCAACACTCTAATAATAATTGCCCTGGGCAATAACTATACATTAATCAATGCTACCCCCAAAATAACTAACATTTAAAACGTTAAATCCTAAATCAACAGTTGAATGAAGCCACTAACCACGGATGTTATGTAAACATACATGTTCTTGTCAAATGTGTATGACAAAATTATATTATTTACGATGCACCCGAGACAAGAAAATTTTGTTTATAATACTATCACGGAGGCGAATTATAAAAAGGAAAATATAATTTATACCAGGGTTAAGCACAACAATCGTATATATGTTACGGTTAATGTGATAAATTGAAAATTATTAATAATAACCGGTTATTATGAATAATTACCGACAGTCGCGGTAAAAGTGATAAATTAATCACATTTAACAGTGATTATTTAATAATTCAACCTTAGTACTAACAAATTTCTTAAAAGAGAACAACATCTTGTGTACGTGCTCGTGTACAGCCAAACTTTTGAACGTTTTGATATCATATATTAATATAATTTGGCATAATGAGTTTGGAATGTTTTTTGCATAATATTACTTTTCCATGATGCCTATAACATAATGTTTTGATTTAAAGTGAAAAATAGGTTAAGGTGCGGCGGGGGGGGGCCCTTGGGCACCCCCAAGCCGCCCATTTAGTTTTTTACACACATAAAATGACCTCATATTAATCACATTAACCAAATCATGCGGTAATTATTCATAATAACCGGCGATTATTCATAATTTTCACATTTATCACTTTGACCGTAACATATATACCAATAAAACGTGTCACCGTTGAAATAATTGGAGCAGAAAATTATTATAATATTATAAATAGTTTAGAGACTGGGTATAATTTTATATGTCGCTCCCGAGCAGACCGCGGCTGTAACTCATATTTTTCGTGTACGGCGACGAAGAAGATTTGATACTAGCTTGTAGAAAGATAGTTTAAATAATTAGATTCAATGATAGAGATACCTCACCCGTATCTCACCTGAAATATTATTGATATAGTATATTGATTGGACAGTAAATTTTGGTTCATATCTACAGGGTGTTAGGTAAATGGGTATATGAGCCGACACTAGCCCATGTTAACATTAAAAAAATTAAAATGATGATATCAAATTTCTGACTTCACCATACCATTTCATGATCATATCATACATTTCATCATCATATCATTTATATCCCCAAGTTAACATGGGCTAGTGTCGGCTCATATACCCATTTACCTAACACCCTGTATATTTGCTCAGAATTGAAAATTGATATTTTTAACTAAAATAGTCAGACACGAGTCTTAACGTGACGTTTATTAATGAGTTATTATTACATTATGTACTCACATGTTAGTTGAAATGGAACGCGAAAGTTTAAAATCTTAAATTGATATTATTATTTGACACTTAAAATAGCAATCTGCGACTCCAGACATCATGTACCTATGTTAATGTATATTTTTGATTTTTCATTCTTAACAAATATTCATACAGTAGCTATAAAATACAATTTGAGCAATACTACTAATAAACTTTGGAATGTCAAGTACCAAGACTGCTCTATCCAACTACAAATAGACAAAGATTTTATTGTACTTCATAATAAAATAATTCATATAAAAAGAGGTTGTTTATTTCGCTACCTCGGAAACTACAAGACAGTACGTAATTTTATAGTTTTATCGGTTTTCTGCAGCCGAAAATATCAAGAAAAGGCGGGCTCGGGACGATTTATTGGTGATTTTATTTTTTGTTTCCGTTGAAAAATGTTCAATTTTCTCGTCATTAGTCCCGCCTTCATTCTAGAGGGCTATTAAAGAACTATGAATAGTAAGTAGGAAGTTTGAAATATCTCCGCCGCTGCTGGACTATTGTGGTGAACATACTCGTAATACAAACATTAGCTTTTCACGAGGGGTTAACTTTTTTTACTCGTATTAGTAAAAAAAGTATCATAAGCATGGTAAAATACAAATAAAAGTTCCTATTATTTGAGTTTTTAGCAACTTCTCAGCACCAGCTGATATTACGGTGGTAGTGCAAGCTATTTTTGTAACATGTACAATTGTACAGGTATACCTACCCAAGTGCCCTGAAAAAGGCTTTTAAAGAATTCAGTTTTTGAATAACATAAGGCAACAGTTATTGGCTGATCTATCAATAACCCTCAAAGGGTTTGAATGGTTTTCAAAATTCAACCCTTAAATAGTAGAAATGGTAACGCAAGTTTTACGCGAGTAAACCGCGGGGCAAAAGCTAGTTTTTTAACATTCTCAGATAGTTTTCTCATACTTTCTCCACGATTAGATCATCGTAACGATATCAGATCCCAATCTTCGTTAGCCAGCCCTGATCCCGGTTATTCCCGTGGCTTACGGCGCCAATCTAATCAAACTTCGCGCATTCCCGTGTACACGATCCCGGGATTATACGGCACGTATTGTATATTATACGGTTAGCGTTTTAGGGTTGGGTTGGGTTCTAGCTGAGTAAACATATGGATGAAGAATACTTTTAGTATACTATTTCGGTGTAATTATAGTCTTATTTTATGCCAAAGCATGGTCTGAAAGATAATACGTTTATTTTATTAATCACGCCTCATAACAACATGATTATCAGTTTTAAAGATTTAAAAGATCACATTGTTTTTAGAGACAGAGATACGATGTTAAGTTGCAACGATATTATGAAACAATTCAATTCAATAAAGTATAAAGTTAACATGACTTAAAAATAAATGTCCTATATCCACATACGAATAAATAATAAATAAATAAATAAATAAATAAATCTTTGGACAATTTCACACAGCGCCAGCTAGCCCCAAAGTAAGCAACTTAATGCTTGTGTTATGGGTGCTAGCTTAACGGATATACTACTTATATACTTCTTTTTTTTTTAAATACATAAATATTATACATAGTCACACCCAGACCCGTCACAGAAATTAAAATTCATCATTTCAATTTCTGCCCGGCCGGGAATCGAACCCGGGACCTCTCGGCATAGTAGTCCGTTCTGAACCACTACACCAAACGGCCGACGAAAGAAATATAAACAAAATGTTAAGGAAAAAAAAAACTTTAAACTAAACTTCTGTCTCAATCTAAAAGAATATCAATAAAAAACAACAAAGATCGGTGGCATTATTTTAAATAACCCCAAGGGAACTTCACCCTTTGAGGAGTCAGAAATAAACCTCATAAAATTCAAATTAGCGTCAACCCTAAATCTTTGGGGGCCATTTAAATTCATAAAGTTTAAAAAACTCTGCCAAAAAAGTGCCCCAACAATTAACAAATCGGTGGAAGTGTGGGGTTATTTTTAACTGTTTCCTACTGGTGACTGAAGTTTTTGGGGTTAAATTAGAGCGGTAACCTGAAACGATTTCTGAAACAATAAATAGTGGGTGACAATTAACGAAAAAATATACTTTGGCATTGTAGGGTTAAGGGTTGGTACACACGTACAATTATTGTTGTAATTACAATTTTAATATTAAGTGAAATTGACAAAACTAAAATACAAACCTATGTATTGCGTTATGTTCTTTTAGATAAGAATAAGAAGTAGAGGAAAACACTGTTAGGAAAATGCATAACGATGCCACGATGGTAGGTAGGTATTCAATTTTCTGTCTAGGTACTGCTAAGTTTAAAATTGAAGTAAATTTAACATAGCTACCGGACACCGGTAAAGGTATACCTAAGGAAAAACTTCATGTAAAGATTTGGCTACTGCATGAATGGAGGCAAACCTCCTTACAATTTAACGATGAGATATTTTGTATGTTTGTCCTCATGAAATACCATAGCGACTGCCATAACGAACACTATCGTAACTGCAATGTACCAGATAGTAATTAGCAGACTGAGGAAAAAAGAAAAAAACTCAAAATTCCTTTTTTAAAACTTGTCACCTCGTGTGTCCCCAGCACTAACCCCCGTTACCCGAAACTTTTACAATCACAACATCTGTTTGTTATTCATTCTATTTGCGTACATCCGAGTGTTTTATCCTTCCCCTGTCATTGTGGCTCAATTAGGACCCCGCATTTCTTTTTTAATGGCTCAAGTTATATTTCAATCGAGTTTCGGATATAAAAGTGGTTTTTTAACATAATTATATACCTAATTGAGTAATTTATCGGTGTGACACAAGCTTTATAAGATTTAATGTTTAGTATTTATGATTCGGCACGTGCTGAGCGTCAAATTTTACGAGTTTTATGAATAACATGTGGATATTTTTTCTTGTGGTTAAATTAATTACGAATAATTATAGAATATTTGAACATTAGGTAGGTACGTAACTACGCGGTTTTGTTTTTAAATTGATAATTAACAAAATGTCAACGTATTTTTTTTTTCATAGTCATAAATCTTTATTACACGTAAGACAATAAATAATAACGTTTCAAACGATAAAAGTTTTTTTTTTTTTTCAAATATACATATCTTAAATTCCTACAAGTAAACTCCAGGGACTTATCACAAAAAGATAGGTACGTTTGTTGAACACTTATCTTGTTTAAAATATCATTTAGTATTAAAACTTTTTTTAAGGCTCTAAATAATTTATTTAAACTCATAGTAGGTACAACAGTATCATGTTAGTAATATTGACAGACCAAGTTACAAAGTTGCGGGAGGCCTATGTTCAGCAGTGGACGTCCTATGGCTGAAATGATGATGATGATGAAGTTACAAAGTACTAACAATTTTAGCTAAAAACAATTTAAAACTTGTATTTCACAAAACTAAACCTACTTCTTTACCTCTTCGAATATAGAAAATCCCTACTTACATAAAATCAAGCAGAAAACTGCGAAAATATTCATCTCAATGCTCCGATAGTAATATTTGCGTCCTACTTCTTAACCTAGATATTTCGGATTTGCCTTTTCAGCCGTGTGGTATTATGAATACAGCTTTACTTTAAGTTGGAGTGAATTTTGTCGGGTGTAGTATGCAAATACTGGGTTTATGTTGGGGTTTTGTGGGAAATAGTTGCATGTATAGTAAGTAATGTAGAAACATAGTAGTAGACCAGAGAACTGTTACTAAGGCTGAGTTGCACCACCTAACTTTGACCGTAACTTTAACGATAACCGGTGTTTTTTGTATGGAGTTTGACAAATTTTTGACGTTTGTCAAAGTTAAACTAAGATGGTGCAACCCAGCCCTCTACATTATGGGTGATAATTGATACAGTTTTCGTTAATGTGTATCAATTTTGAAATATCTGTAATTTTACTAAAAACGATGAACAAAAAAGGCAAATTAATGATTTTGTGAAACAAGGAAGGCATAATCATGTTTCATTTTGTTATTTATTTACACTCGTACTTATGAAGGTACACAATTAAATTGTTCTCTTTGATTAACAAAAAAATATAAATATCATCGTAGAATGTAGAAATCGTGCCTTTTAACCATAAAAAAGATACATAGAAAAAGGAAAAGATTTAAAATAAAAATCTTCGCTACATTATAAAGCCACACTCACACCAAACGAAAGTTGCAATCCAGTGTTATGAGTCTCTCTGCATTTATATTACTGTACATTTACATCAATGTAAATGCAGATCTTTATGTAAACGTAGCCGTGGGAAAATGTATACAATGTAGCAACGGATTACGGATTTAGGGAGTTGACTTTAAAATTAGACGTTTTTATTGGAGATTTTCACACCATTAATCTTTTAAGTAGGCAAGATAACTTAATATCGTCTGCTGTTAAGGTGTAGTGCGCATTCTTAATTTGACTAGGATTTAGTGACAGTTTTTATAGTTATGTAGGTATGTAAGAAGTTACTTAGGCTGGGTTGCAACATCTTACTTTAACAAACGTCAAAAATCTGTCAAAAACCTTATAAAAAACACCGGTTTTTCGTTAGAGTTCCCGTTAAACTTAGGTGGTGCAACTTAGTTGAGTAAATAAAAAAAAATCTTTTTCACCATGGACAACAAATACTTTTTAACTGACAAAAAAGAAGGAAGTTCTCAATTCGTCTGTAGGTCTTGGTAGGCTGGCAACGATTCCATATTTGGCCTAATTTTTTCTGCTTTTAGTGCACTTTTTTTAGACGTTTTTATTGTTTTGTCAAATTTTGATAGACTGAAACATACTCGACGTGGGCTATTCCGTGGGCAAAAGTCGGTCGGTACTCGGTAATTAAATACAGCAAAGTGACATACCGTGTCACAGTCCTCAAAACAGGAGTGAATATTGTTATTGTCACGTAACACCGTGACAGCAACAAGTGTCCCGTTTTAAAACGGGACTGAAATAGAAATGGACACACGGACAATGTTTCTTGATATGACAATGTTGGCTGAAAGATCTTTCAAAGGGGTGTCTTAAACTTGTCATATATTATGACATAGCTTTATGAATCGTATATTTAAAGCTTTTTGTCCTGTTTGAGAATAAGATTTTTTGGTTTTGTTCTACTGGAAATTTAACTTTTACCTCCCCAGTTTACTCTAGCTAAAGGGAAGGAAGGAAAACATCATAGCCTGAATTAAAAGGATATTAGTATTATCTTAACAGTTACAATAGCTAATTCTAAACCTGTGGAGATTCAATGTCAAACTAATAGTCCAATTTTTTTTTGTCCTCTACTTAAAATCTTTTGAATAAAAAGTTACATGCTTATTTAATCAATTATGTAAAAAAAACATGGGTGGTTTTCTAATGAGACATGTAGCTTCCAATATCTAGACTACCTATAGAATATTTTGTGATAAGTTTAGGACCTACCCTCGTGGAACTTTCACTGGTACAAAACTCAGTAGATCTATCAAAGTCTGAACATTACTATTACTAGCCAATTATTATAGCTAGTAACAATCCTAATGTTCCTAGCTCCTAGATCTAGATACCTGCGGAACCCCCGCGGCGCACGAGTCCAATGCAGTACGCGAACCATACGGTTGAATATATTAAACATTTAATTAAGTATTTGATGCTTTTAGTTAAAAAATAATATGACTTAAGAAAGAAATATGGACTATTCCCATCTCGTGTTTAATCAGTGACGGCGAAGTTTGTCCAAAATGTCCAAAAATGGTTAAAAAACAGGTCCAGGACAGAAGCCAATACTAAGTCTGTGATACTAAAGACAGAACCCAAAGAAGTCAGAAGCGGTATCCCTCATTGTTGCAGTACGTCTAATAAGGCACAGATAGCAGCCGCGATGCGGATCCCCGACAGATGTATGCTACAGCAAATTTTAGAAGTCTGTAGATCCTAGAGACTAAGGACAGACCATAAAGAAGTATTTTAGAAGTCTGTAACATAATACAGAGACTAATTAATACAGAGCCCAATGAATTCAGAAGTGGTATCCCTCATTGTTGCAGTAGTCTATTAAGGCGCAGATCGCAGCCGCGATGCAGCCCCCCGGCGTGCGCATCTGATGCGGTTATACTCACAAAGATAGTCTACAAGAAATTTTACAAATCCCAGAAACCAAAGAAAGAACCCAAAGAAGTCCCAGTCAGAAGTGGTATCCCTCATTGTTGCAGTAGTCTATTAAGGCGCAGATCGCAGCCGCGATGCGGCCCCCCGGCAGGCATCTGATGCGGTTATACTCATAGATGTAAATAAACTACAGCAAATATTTGAAGTCTGAAACATTTATCCTATGACCACGGAAAAAAAAAAACAAAAAAAGTCCTAGTAAAAAGTCTTATACCTCATTGCTTCAGTAGCAGATCTAACCAAGGACAGAACCCGAAGAAGTGGTATCCGTCAATGTTGCAGCACGTCTATTAAGGCGCAGACTGCAGCCGCGTTGCGGACCTTCGGCGCGCTCATCTGATGCGGTTATACTCATAGATGTAAATAAACTACAGCAAATTTATCCTATGACCACGGAAAAAAAACAAAAAAGGTGCTAGTAAAAAGTCTTATACCTCATTGCTTCAGTAGCAGATCTAACCAGGGACAGAACCCGAAGAAGTGGTATCCCTCATTGTTGCAGTACGTCTATTAAAGCGATCTTGCTCCCCGGCGCGCGCATATTATCGGATGCGGTTATACTCACAGAGATAGTCTACAAGAAATTTCACAAATTCCAGAAACCAAAGAAAGAACCCAAAGAAATCCCAGTCAGAAGTGGTATCCCTCATTGTTGCAGTCCGTCTATTAAGGCGCAGATCGCAGCTGCGATGCGGCCCCCCGGCGCGCGCATCTGATGCGGTTAACGAGCGCAGGAACAATGTCTCTATTAGCTTATTCTGGGGTTTTAGATCGGAACACGAGTGGGGTGGAGTGGATAAGAAATAAGTTATGATGGGTAGAGGTATAAAAGTGGGCGCCAAGTGGGAAATCATAACAGGAAAATATGTGGAGGGAATTTGAAATAAATAATTATTTCGGCATTTTACACTGCGACATCTAGTCTCAAACTAAACAAAGCGTGTGGTATTGGTGTCAAAACGATACATGTAAATGCTTATTTTTTTCTCAATACAGACACATTAACAAAGAGAAAAGGGTTTAATATAGGGTAAAGGGTAATGAATATTGTGAATGATTTTGTTCACTGCCCTCTTCTAGGTTATTGTTATTTTAACATAGTGAGTGAATTATTTTGAAAATTAGTATTCATGTTTTATAATAAGTTATAAATAATAATATTATAACTGTCCTGAAAATCACATTCTACAGTAGGCATTATGCAACTAGGTATAGAAAAAAATGCAATATCTCCGTTAAGTTTTTTTTTTTCAAATAGCAACAATGCAATATTACTCCATGCCTTCCCTGTCCAATCGAACCAGATCCATTCCACCTAACTATGCAAATAAAGTAGTAGCAAAAACAAAGCGAGCACGGTAATTACACTTGGTGGAAAATTAACCAGATACGCGGAACATGCCCGTAATGAGTCCGATATCCCGTATTTAGTGCACGCCACTGTACTAGAGGGCATAGGTTTTAATTAGGGACTTTTAGATTGAGAACTTCATTTAGGGATGGACATTAGGTACAAGCTTTTAAAAGGCGATGGCATAATTATATCTTATCTATCTTACTGCGACATATACATCTTTGAATTTGAATTGAAATTAAATATCAGAATGTTTTTGGATACTCCACGTGTAGGGTTGCCAGGTCCAAAAACACAAAAGCCGGACTCTGTGATTCATTGGGCCGGACATTTTACCCTAAAAGCCGGACAAGTCACGGGGTGCAATTAGTGTCATACCGCACGAGTGAATGCTATCATCAACGGTTGCCCAACACCCTGATGCGAGCGCTTGATATTATTCTGTAGCTTGACTTTCGCCTGGCGCAGCAGCCACATAAAAAGCCTAACAAAAGCCGGACAGGCCGCACAAGACCTTAAAAAGCCAAACATGTCCACGTTCATTGTTACTATTACCCATTTGTCGTTACTTTGAATTTGATTTGAAAAATAAATTGAATTGAGTATCGAAAAGTTTCATGTGCATTGTTATTTCCAATTTGGCGTACTTTTTGTCTTTAAAGCATTTGAGTACACGTTAAAATTATAACATTTAACTGTTTTTGTTTCATGCATTAATATTTTAATAGAAAGTGACTGATCGTTTCTTATAAAAAAGTAAAAGTATTTTGGAATTAAAGGTGAATTAAAAATGTAAAGTCAAAAGAAGTGTTTTGACTTTCGTGGTCTTATAATCCTATTTTTTTTGTTTTACCTAACTTTTGTATCTTAGTATTTATTAGCAAAATTCGAAGTTTATGAGATGTAGAGTTCTAAATTTTCCTAATAGAAAATCTATTGCGAATAAATTAAAATTCCTCCATTTTTTAATACAAACATTCTAAGACCACATTTTATGAAACCACACCCGTAACAATAATTGAAATAACCCTAACCCAAAACGGGTTGGTAAAAAATCAATCACCCACACGTTTGAAAACGGACCCAGACTATTTTGGTAGATAATTTATAAAATAAAGAAACGCGATCTTTTCTGCATGTGTGGGGTTGAATACGGGACATAAATCTGCAGCCACAGGGTAGTAAATCTTAAACCCCTTCTACTAGTGATGTACTACCCCCAGTTTATTTAGACCTGCCTACCCTCCCTGTACTTAGAAGAAACAAGACGCAGAAGGGAAGTCCAATCAAAGCTTAGAGGCCAAGTTACACTGGACTTTCCAGTTAAAATACATATAAAATTTTCAAGAAGCTCTTAAGCTATGTTTCGGTTACCCTTTCTAGTCGATTTTGTAAATTGATATTGGTTTTCGCCGGC
The DNA here is from genome assembly GCF_004193835.3 of Ostrinia furnacalis. NCBI lineage: Eukaryota > Metazoa > Arthropoda > Insecta > Lepidoptera > Crambidae > Ostrinia > Ostrinia furnacalis. The sequence goes on from NW_021134474.1 coordinate 17,847, forward strand.
ATTTATCTTGGGATGTGTGAATTTTTAATTTGGTTGGACAGAAATGGACAATTTATTTGATTTTTATCGGTATTTGTAAGATTTGCATTTTGGTAGATATCGTTTAAACGTAGATTTGTGAGTGTTTAAGAACCGTAAATAAATTTATCTATTGACATGGAATATTCATGTTTACTAATTAGGAGCTATAAGCTCCTAATACCTACCAATACAAATAACCTATATTTTAGAGTCTTTAGTTGTTTAGGATTCCTAATTAATCTATTAATTACACACATTATCAAATTCCAAGAACTTTTTAAGAAATTATTTGCAAGAGACACGTATTAATGGCATCAAACAAATCCCAGTGGACGAAAACTATGCACAATCTTGCGTATCTTGTAAAGGACAAACGCGAAATTTTATAAAAGCACTAGTTTTCCCTACTTCTCTCTCTCCCAATGCTAATAATAATCCTTATACAAAATTATTGAGGTCACACTGAATTTTCATGTATCCTCATTCGTATTTTATAAACCACAGTTCACTTTCAGCAAATTAATCATACCATACATCTCTTCGGATAAAGATATCTCCAATCGTTTCTATTTCCCAAACGGGGCGGCCCTATTTTTTACTTTTTAGAGTTCCGCAGGTGAAAACATGGCCGCCATTAAGGTATTGACGCGGGTAGTCCGGCAGTGTGCGGAACCCGCAATAATTCACAAAGAAAGCCTACCGCCAATATAGGAGTAGTGTTCGGTCATAGATTAGTGGGTACAGAAAGAACACTGAGTATACTTTTATACCTAAGACGCCATAATTTGCTATATCGAAAAAAAAAAACATACTGAAATTACTTAGTCCCGATTTGATATCGGGATGGCTTCAAAGGGTCTTATTAAAAAAAGTAAAACACGCTATGAAAACTGGTTTAAAATGACTTTTGCATACTAAATACCAATTTAAACAAGTGTTCAACGGGTGTTTAATTTTGTGTACTCTGGGCCTCAGTTTATGAATCCAATGTAATGTTTAACGAATCCAACTGATGAAAAATTACAAACACTTCCAATTCGTATGCTTCTATTAAGAGTGCCAAGAGATCTTTGTATGTAAACAGTTTCAATAAAACATCTCAATGTGAACTCTCTTCAGGATGTTTGCCTTCATCAAAACTAGTATTCATGCGCTAAAGTAGATTACAACTGCATTGTAAACAATATCCATTTCACTGCTTCCACAACAAACGTATCAATCACAGGCAAAACGTAATTAACATTCAGTTCTCTGCAGGACCTGAGTCAGCCATAAAATCTAAATCAATTTTAGGCATGAACTCCTCTGACAGCCTGTCTGTTCCGCGTTTACTCTTAGACATCAAAGGCGCCGGCAGTCGGCATAATTCAAGGCAGATACAATAAAGTGATCGGTACTTTATCGACGCTAGGGGATGGATGCTACTTTATACAACATTGCCCATTTATATTTTACAATTTTTATTGGCCGAGTGTAGGAGGAAGAGATGTAGTATTTCTCTTGGACTAGAGTTACGTCATCTTGCCAGAATTGTAAACACGTGTGAATTGAAAAGAAGATCACTGAAGGTAAGATATTCAGATAATATTATGAAGAACTAAGAATAGTTTAAATGATAATATCCTATCTCACATTTTTGTCACAAAATGGTACCTACCACTTTAACACACCTACCACAGTGTTTTGTTCGTTTAGTAAGAGATAAATAAGCAATCACTAATTGGATCACAAGTTCTGAAGTTGATGAATGTATTTAATACAGTGTGAGTCACGTTAAAGTGTACATATGAAAAAAGATGAAACTAGACTTATTTTTATCGACAAAAAAGAGGTCAAAAAATTTTTCATTTTTTTTTAATTTTTTATAGATTTTTTTTTCTTCCAATTACTTATTGTAAAGAAAACGTAATAACTTTTAAACTAAGCGGTATATCCTCATAAAATAAAAACAGTTAATGCTTAATAACAGACGATACTAAAAAAATACATAAAATACACAAAAAAGGCCAACAAATAATAAAAAATGACACTTTTGAAAAAAATCTCCTTCTAAATTCGTGTTTTTTTTGTTATTTGAGAAATTTATCAAATAAAAAAATTTTTGACCTCTTTTTTGTCGATAAAAATAAATCTAGTTTCATCTATTTTCATATGTACACTTTAACGTGACTCACACTGTATAAAGTAGGTATATGAATAAGAATACAGTCAGACAGTTTTAAGCTCATACTCGTATTATTCCTCAAATATAATATTAAGTTCTAAGCTAGATTCTCTCTAAAGCATAGATTCAAGTATTACAATTTTATTGGTTTAATTTTAATCAAGACCAATCACAGGCTTAAATCTATTCTTAAGTATGAACTATGAAGTATACTTCATCAACAGCCCTTTACAGTCCACTGCTGGACTATGAGCCTCCTCCACTATAGTGGAGGGTTTTGCCATNTAAGAGTCAACCCATCCACAACAATGTAGACATAAAAAATAAGAACAAAGACGTTGTTATGAAAACCATAACACCGTGGACTTCACTGGAAGATTCCACATACAGGGCGCTGCCGCAAACCTCCTATAAATAGGAGCTACAACCACGATCCGTGGTCATTCTTTGTTCAGTATTCATCCAACTAGTAGCCTTAGCCATAGTACAGTACTTAGTTTATAACAATTGTAAACATTATTATTGTAAAGTAAGAAAGTAAAGTTTTTTTTAATAATAATACAGTTTTCGTTATTTTGACTCTCGTATCACCATACTTATTATTATTCTGTGGTATCACTCTCAATTTAATTAAAAACATAAGTGAAATAATTTGTTACAATAACTAATTAACAAGATACCTACTGGTGTCTATCTAAAAAAGACAATTATTTTTTTTACCTAATCACGAAAAAAACATAGCTATAATGAACTTTCATTTATAGAACTTCGATCTACTTAAATAGTCTTTTGTTTTCATTAATAGAACTACAAATTGCATTGTCCTTTGATAAGGAAAACTGGATTTAAATTTCAAAGCTTTCTTGCAATCAATAAAACATTTAGTGACGTTTTTCCGCCGGTTAAATATAGCCACAAAGACTTCCTTACAGCCAATGACGTATAAATGTCAAGGCTTGGCCGTTTGCACCTGCTAAAAGACCAGTATTTTACTCATTTTTATTCAAACCTCCAGATTTTATACGTTCCAACGTTATTTTATAGTAGAAACAAGAATATTCAGTTTTATACCTTATTTCTTTAGATACGGGATTGTAGTTTATTCACGCTCTAAAGCAAGACAACCTGCTTTTGGGTATATTTTGAACCGTATCTTGCCAGTCATTTGTTTTAAGGTCCATATTATACTCGTAAAAAAACAACTTTAAAAACTATTAAACCCCAGTCATAGATAGAAAACTGAATCTATGCTTTAATTTGAATCAGGTTTTCACATTTGTTTCAAAATAGACTAATACTTAGATGGTACATTTTAGGTTAAAACTGTCTAAACTGAGCCGTAACTATTGTACATTTCTTTCTCTTTATTTTCTTGTCTTGTGTGTTGTACATACAATGAAGTGTGTTCTATCAGTAGGTACTTATCATTATTCTGTGGTTTTATCATCAATCTATCTAAATCATAAGTATAATTCCTTGTAATAATTCCACGTTTCCAGCCGCTATATTTACTGTACTATCTTTAGCTTTGCACTGAAAAGACGTCAATAGAGCACCGAAATCCCTCGAAATTACATCTGATTTATATCGCCATGGGTCCCGGGTAGTGTTGAAAATGACTAAAGCGGCTGAATTTGACTGACCGTCATTTACGGTCAAATTGGTCAAAAACAAGTCATAAACTGTGTTTTGTAATGATTTATTGTGCTCTCTTTTTTTCCCTGCGCAATTTCCCCGCACTCCGCTCACATGCATTACAGGTGAATGGCAATCGCAGCGCACGTCAACTTTGATGACGTGTTATTCTCTCTTAATTTATTACAAATTAACGTTCCTTCATTTAAAATTGCATATAAATTGGGTACCTAAATACATTATGAACTAGCTTTCCGCCCACGGCCTCGCCCGCGTGGAATTTTGTCTGTCACAGAAAAACAATATCGCGTGCGTATTTGCTCACCGTTTAGACCTACCCTGGACTACGACAAACATTTTAAAACCAAAATTAGCTCAATCGGCCCAGCCGTTTTCTAGTTTTAATATATATATATATATAATATAGAAGACAAGATTATTCGGTGGTAATACAGTAATATTGAGTGAAATTGACTGAATTTGACCGTTTTTGACCGGTCATTTATGGTATTTGACCATCGTGACCGGTCAGATTCAATCAATTTACATCTCTAGTCCCGGGTAATTTCAACTATCCCCCGAGGCCCAGCCTTATTGGCCGGTTTGATTAGTGGTCAGGCGGATAGCCCATACATAAGCGATGCAGTCGAAAAAGGTTTACGAAATCCTGATGCTCTATCTATAATAGAGGGTACGGGCAAACAAAATCCTGAGGGTATATCTACGAGGTAAATTCCGAGAAGTAGTTAAACCCGAAATCTTCGGGTCAGCGCTATTTTTTGTCTTCTTTGACTGATTCTTCAGTAATGTTCAGTTGTTCTGCCATTTTTGATAGAGGAAAATAGTGACGTTTTAAACCTGAGCATTTTTCTATAATATTAAGAGCTGTCGAAATTTTACGCGATTTGAAAAGTAGGGTAATAAAGATCCACTCTAATATATAAATAAATTAATTGCTTTAGTCAATTTATTAACTAAAAAATAAACTAAGTACTGCGTCTACGATTGGTGACTCAATGATGGATATTAATTTCTAGGTCATGTCACCCGTTTTCGTCCATCGCCCTTTTCGCGCCCAAGCAACTCGTGATTGATTAGATACTCAATACTCAATATTTTATTGCATCCATTACTGTGAGCCTTCTATAAATGGCTGAAAGTAAATAAAGTGTCACTCTTATGTATCTATTTTCCACTATTTTAAACAGCGATTCATTTGGACGCAAACAGACGAAATCACCTACAGATTAATTTAAAATTAATATAATAACCAGCAATTCGAGCCCAAATGCCCACAATGCGGGCAAACCGATAGCCCATCAGAGACAGGAGTATACCTGCTTTGATCTGTCTATCACCCGCCATGATCGCTTGTACTTGCCAATTGGAAGATTATCAAACGTATCGTTAGGTGAACGAACTAATGCATAGAAGAATACTGAAGAAAACCCTACAGTACACGCTCACTGCACTGTATTGCACTCAATCCAATTTTATTTTCGCAAGTGGGCCTTTAAGTGGAGTTTGCATCGTGCGGTCCACACAGCTTATGACCGCAGTCTGAGGAGGAACACTATCTGTGGTCGCGATCCTCATCAGTGAGGGACCGAGGAAGAAGAAAAAAAGGGCTTTTAAAAGTTTCCCAGTATTAACCGTACTACTACATCTCGGGGCAATAAATGGGCCAGTGCTGAGAAGAAACAGCGCAAAAAACTCAATCACTTCAGTACATTAATCTATACCTAGGTACTTGTGTTGCATTCATTACCTCTATTCATTAATAAATTAAATCTCCTAATTTAGCTTCACGTGCCAATGTCTGTACGAAAAAAGCTCTGGTACAAACATAATGTCTGTCAAGGATGTAGCGACGAAGAATAAAATAATGCTACGTAACTACAAATAGGTAGATCTCTAAACAAAAATAGTTACGTCTTCCTTTTATTTTGTTTAGTAACCTTTTTTTAATTTATAAAAAAGTTAGTAATCATCATTTTTGCAAGTCATTGTCTAATAGCCTATTTACAGTCCATTTGTCGGCCGTTTGGTGTAGTGGTTCAGAACGGACTACTATGCCGAGAGGTCCCGGGTTCGATTCCCGGGCGGGCAGAAATTGAAATGATGAATTTTGATTTCTGTGACGGGTCTGGGTGTTTTCTATGTATATTAAGTATGTATTTACAAAAAAAAAAGTATTTTAAGTATGTTTGTATCCGTTGTCTAGTACCCATAGTACAAGCTTTGCTTAGTTTGGGGCTAGCGGCGCAGTGTTAAATGTCCAAGGATATTTATATTTATTATTTTAAAAGAGGCTGACCTTTACGCTTCTATGCTTTATCCATTCACTATGATCTAATTTGATTACCTACCTAATTTATAGTTACAAAGATAATAAATGGTGCACAAACGCTAGGCGCGTTGTTACCACTTTATCCAAGTCAATAAGAATAGTTTGTAGTTCCAATTATGTTGTTGACTAATGACCATTGTAAACGATTTGATTGGTGTTCACTGTGCGTTACTAAACGAAAACATTGACTAATGGGATAATTGAGCTATGTTGTTGACTTACAACTACTTCATTAATTATAGGCTAAATTGACTGAAGCAATACCCTGAAAATAATTATTTGAGTAGGCTAAATCAATAGTAGGTTTTGCTTCATAAATAAATTTGAAATTGATGGAGAAATTGAAATTCGATACTGAAACCATAATGAAACGAAAAGTAAGTAACACAATCATTTTAGTAACACATTTTTATTAAAAGCGGTGTAATTTCGAACAAACCTATACTCGTAATACTTCTACTCGTATAGGTACTGAATATTATAAGGCTGAAGAGTTTATAATTGGTCTGTTTGCTTTGGTTTTAAAACTACTGGTCCAATTTGAAAAAATATTTTGTGTTGGCCACCAATAGGAGCAGATTTATCAATGAAAAATCTTGGAAAATATTCAAATGATTTTCACACACGTACTAAGTCGCGTAATATAATTTAATTCATATTTATATCCATAATAAATTCAAATATTCCAATGGTACATTTTTAACGTAGCTATTTTAGTCCAAATAAATTGCCTTCGCCCGCGTGGAATTTTGTCTGTCACAGAAAAACATTTCCGCGCGCGTTCCTGTTTCAAAAACCGGGATAAAAACTATCCTATGACCTTTCCCGGGACTCAAACTATCTCCGTGCCTTTCAACAAAATCGGTTCTGTGGTTTAGGCGTGAAAGCAAGACAGACAGACAGACAGACGGATAGACAGACAGAGTTACTTTCGCATTTATAATATTAGTATAGACTAGGAAGATATAACTACAAGGGAATATTTTATTCTAGGCAATTTATAAAACTTTTCTTCCTGCAAAGAATAACATTTAACTCAAATTGAGAATTGAGGTAATTTTTACCCGACTGCGCCAGAAGGAGGGTTATGTTTTTAGTTAACACATATGGCGTAAATAACATAATTAAATTGATTTCAAAAGGATACATAGATAGACTAAAGAATATTATTATTGTAACCAAAATAGACACATGAAAGAAATACCAAATCGAAAAGACACTATTTAATATTTAAGACCTACTTGCTTAAATTACCTTCGACCTTTGAGTATTATTATACCGTTGATATTTTAATTAATAGAGCTCGTATCATATCGATATTTCTATGAACTACTTTCGAATAAGAAAATATGACTTGGAATCAAGCTTATTAGTAAACTTAGTTTCAGTTCCAGTCTCCGACTACTTGGAAAAGCTACTCTGACCGTAGAATTTTATTAATATACGAGTAAATAAGTTGCTTAGTATGGAAGAAAAAATAATGTTATTATGTTTAAGTTATACAAATAACTAGGGTAAATATCTACTGAAATTGATAACTATTTATGTAATGTACCTATGTCAACGTGAAATTTTGAACTCCGTCAGTTTGTAAAATAACGCGTGAGATTATAAACTAACAGCGGATTAGATTAGCGGTTAGGTTAAAAATCTAACTAGGGTGATCGCTATAGCCAATACATAGTTATTGGCCAACTTGCCTAAAATGAAAAGAAACAAGCCTAATGGAAGTTATTAAGAGAGGAAAAGAGACAAATATTATCTTTTCTGATAATATTTGTATTCGCAGTCCAATGTAGTAAATATTTTTGTCTCTTATTTATTAACAATCCAAAATGCCAATAACTGTGTATAGGCTAATTACTAAGCCATCTCCCTACGTCAGATTATACTCTGACCGAATTCACAATTTAACGATGACATGTATAACAATTTCAACGATCCTTCTGCGACATGAAATACACATTTTGCGTCCCAACAACAACAAATAAACCCTATTCCCATCTGCGCCCGACTGAAGTTTGCACTCTATTTCTAATTCAAGTGACACAGTTACTTGCGCGTCGGATGCATAACTTCCATTCCTTCCGCATTTTAAGTAGGTAGTATGCAATAATGTTGTTTTGAACTACATCGTCGTATAGACTATGAATTCTTGTTTCAAAATAGCTCTTATCGCAGCTACATAAGATCGTAATCACTTACCATCAGGTGAGATACAGGCCAAGAGCTTCCTCGTTGTGGATAAAAAAAAAAAAAAAAAAAAATGTTTAATTTAATGTGCTGTAGAAGTTAGTCTTCGTTTGACTTTAGTTACCTACATTTGACAGCAAGTGTAGGATGGATCATTTACTTAATAAATACCTTTTTATATACATACTAGCGGCCGCCCGCGACTTCGTACGCGTGGATCCCATTTTACCCCCATAGGGGTGGAGTTTCGTAAAATCCTTTGTTAGCGGATGCCTACGTCATAACATCTACCTGCATGCCAAATTTTAGCCCGATCCGTCCAGTGGTTTGGGCTGTGCGTTGATAGATCACTATGTCAGCCAGTCAGTCAGTCAGTCAATCAGTCAGTCAGTCAGTCAGTCAGTCACCAAAAAAACACTGTCACACACACGCAGTCACTTTAGGTATCTGTGCTTAAAGCATCTTTACATAACGCAGTGTAAGTAAACCGTGAAAAACTCCGCTTTTTCTTAAATCTTAAAACGCATTTAACCTCTGGCCCGCGAAAACTTTATTACGGCCGACGTTTATCATCAGCGTTTCCTTCTCGCTTTTTTAATTTCCTAAAATATGGATTGTGAGGGACCAAAAGAGGACCGCCATTTTGTTTATTACAACCTCTTTGTCATTTCTTTTGTTGTTTAAGGTGAAAACGCAGTGTAACTACGTACATTAATTTGTTTGAGAGCTTTGAAATATTATTACGCTTAAACTATACTTACATTTTACATATTTTAAGAGAAAATTGACTCGGTGTAAAAGAAAAGTAAACAATTTTAGAAAATAGATTTCAAGAGACTATATTTTATTTACTATTTTTCCACAATTGATTTGTGAAATTAGCATTCTCTACCAGCCCACTAATACGGTTGAATCAATGGCGGGTATAAGTTTCAATTACAAAAGAGAAAATTGGCTTAAATACTAATATTTACATACTTAAATGTGTAATATATTTCTTCAAGAGTTCTACTAAATTGATTTATTACCTACTAGCTTTCCGCCCGCGTCTTCGCCCGCGTGGAATTTTGTCTGTCACAGAAAACCTATATCACGCGCGTCCCTGTTTCAAAAACTGGGATAAAAACTATCCTATGCCAAATTTCATCACACTCGGTTCAGTGGTTTAGGCGTGAAAGCAAGACAGACAGAGAGGCAGACAGACAGAGTTGCTTTCGCATTTATAATATTGGAAGATAGTTTATGATTTATCTAGAGCCCAATATCAAATAGAAGTTAATGGAATGTTCGTACTGATGAATTTGGTAAATAGACGTCATTTATTTGATATGCTATTAGAATTCTCGATTGAATCGTTTATTCTCTCAGTGCCGTTAACTTGTAACTCGAGTTACTTGGTATTCTGTCAGAAATATTCATTTCTGAATCAAAGTTAATAATAAATGTGACTAAACGTCTAGACAGGCACCTAGGGCTTGGTGGCTCTAATGATGGCCTACTACATCAATGTCCGTGGGTTCGATCCCTACACCATAAAAAAACATTACATCTGTGTGCTTGCCATAAGTATAATCATAGCGAAAAATTACATTGTTTGACAGAATGTACAGCGCCGCTAGTGGCTACTTTCAAGAACTAAAATCTTTATTTTTTTATGCTCTTGCTAGCGAGCACACCTAACCTAAACTCATGGTAAGCACACTGGTAGCTATATGAGTATGGTTATGATTATTATAGTGTCAGTTTTGCTTAGGCTAAGTAAGGCTTATGGTGCTGCGTATAGTGTCAAATGAAATATTTTATAGCCACTAGGCCATGATTGATTACATAATATTACGAAGAATGGCGTTAGTTACTGTAAGTCTAGATTGTCTTAAGTTCTGCAACGCCAAATAATTGTAACTTCTAATCAGAATATGTCAACTATTAAATGCGTGTACAATGTTAAAGCGACTTTTAAACGCGTAATTGCAAATACTAATTGACTGTAATTTGTTTGATGCAGCATCGAGCATAAGTTGGAAAAAAAAATATGTCACATTCTTAAACACGCTGACGAGCAAAGAGTATGTTCAAATTTCATCAGCAATTTGCTCTTCAATTATGACCCCTCTTCCGAAGCTGTTAGAACACACCCCACACGTGTTGCGGTTACATTGCAGTGATTCAATTTGTCACCGGATGCGGTTGCTTCCCTAGTCGGTATTTAGGGATGTTATTGATATCCGTAACCGAAACTATCGGATATACGAAATAAAAAAATATCCGTAACCGTAACCGAAACCGATTCAGTTTCGGATAAAGGCGGAGTCGAAATCTTTATACTGTTTAATATTATATTGTTACTTGTCTGGCATTCCCTGGCACCAAATAATAGCCCCGCCTGTTTTACATTTATCATAGGTATCGTCATAGTACATAAAGTGGCTTTGGGTCGCGCGGCATCTTGCTATTTGAATTTTACATTTTTATAATTCTAATATCCGTAAACGAAATTATCCGAAACTTTCGGATAATCCGAAATGATTTCATATCCGTAACCGTAACCGAAACCGATATAATATTATTGTAATATCCGTTATCGTAACCATAACCGAAACTTAATATCCATAACATCCCTGGTCGGTATTAACTTGAGATTGCTTTGAGGCGGGGTTTTGTTATGAACAGACGATGGCACGTCAAATACGGTGTCTTCAGTAATTGTAATAGAAGCTATTTTTCAAAAAATTGTATAATCTGTTGTGCTCCAGGTACTGTAAAAGAAAAGGTGAGTAAGTAATTTGTTTCCTAACCGGCATAACTTTACACTTAAGAAAAGTTGATCTAGAAACTTAAAAGCTGCACCTATTACCTCCAATTTTCGTAGTGGGTCCAAAGACAGTTTTACATTTCCCTTAAAAATTTGGCGTTAATTGGTTGGATTTTAACTGACGAACAGGTTTTATATCCTAGCTACAAAGAATTGAAGCAATAGTTAAAAGAGAGAGACATGTAGGAAATGTTTAGGTAGGTACTAAAACCTTGACACGACTTTACTACGAAGTCGTAACGTGTGCCTCTTATTTTGTCACTTCCATCCTAACCCTTTTCTTTTAGTCTGCTGCAGTAGGTTTTGACTATTAATTCACGATATTTTTAACTTTATAGGCTAAAAGGTAACATTAATCACAAAAAGATATTTCAAACTTCAGAGAATAACCTTCAGACAGATTGGAAAAAGAAAATATTTTAACGTACTGAAAGACGTCACTTAGCCCGAACACTTTCAATCAAAAATAGACTTCGAATCTAAGCTTGGATTTTATTCAACAACAAAAAGAGGCATATTTTAGGGCCACTGCAGACATACTACTTTTAGCATGGGCGATCGGCGATTTTGCGATTGTGTCGATACAGCATCGCGATTTCGCGACTTCAAGCGTTTGGACGCGGTATCGGAATCGCGCATTTTAGGGACTATCGATGCAGCATTGTGATTTCGCGACTTCATGCGTTCGAACGCGCTCTAGCAGCATCGTGTTTTCGCGATTTCATGCGTTCGGAAATCGAAATCGCGCGTTTTAGCGACTGTCGTTGCGTCGAGCTTCCGAAAAGCAAAACAATAGCCGCACTTAGCGTTTATGAGGGCAGTGTGGAATGTGTGGTCGCTGCATTCGGCTTCTAAAAAGAGCTAAATTGTCGATCAAATCAAAAATCAAAGTAGTATGTGTGATGTAGCCCTTAGAGAGAACTTTATTTGAGGTTTTGTGCGAAGGGTTGATGTCGGGGTGTGATAAATCGTTCTGTTGTTAACCCTTTCAGCGCCATCCTTGGGGTAAGCCAGTAATGCCCTTTCAATAGAGGTCATATTTTGCGTTCTACTAGGGCCATCGCGAACAGCCGATTATATGGACTCGCCTTCCTTTTTAAAGGTCGATCGGTTCCCTTTAGTATGCTATTTAGAAATGATGGTATGTGAGATGTTAACAGTAAAGATTTTATCATAAAACTAGGCTTAGTGAATTGTGGCAAGTTATATTTATGACGTATATGAGTTAAAATTTAGACGTTCCAATACCGGCCAAAAAAAGCAGCTTGAACTGACAATCCAAAATTAATTTAGGAAGTAGGTACTCGTAATATAAATTAAAGTGAGACTAACTGTCTATACCTATGGCAATAATTACCATTTAATGGTCAAACAGTAAAACCAATTTGTAAATTGAATTAAATTAAATTGATATCTATGTAACTACTTGTGAATTCATCGCGGAACATGCGATATAAAAATCTGTGGCAGACCGAAATCCTAATTGCCTTGGGAAGAAAGTAATACATATGAATAGAAAAATACATTTTCCAGTTTATCCCGTCCCACATTTGTCACTTGCTAATTCTAGCACTTTTTACTCTCTACAATCGAAAGGGCCGTCAAACTCGCTCCGTCTTCGTCTCGAATTTGTCTGACCGGACGCTAAAGTCAAATAGTGGATTGTTAACAGAACCGAGCCGTGAACTGACAGAGACAAATGATTCACTCTAACAAGGTCTTTCGGACGCTCCTTAGTCTGATATAATAAGACTGAAAAATTGCACAAAGAAACAGGGTTAGAACGAAGTGATTTGGAGGAAATTCTTCCTGAAAGGCAACCATTTCAGGTGGTAAAACAGTTGTGTTTTGTTTTATTAATAGACACTAGCTGCCGATGATGATGATGAAACAGCTGTAGAAATAAAGTAAAATATAAAATGACCTGTGACGTTTCGAAACAATAGCGAATAAGCAGATTGCATTACAAATAATAATATCATCAGGTAACTCAAATAGGGTCTGCTTACTAAGAAACCGGCGTAGTTAAGGTATGTAATTATTTATAAAACACTTTTAAGATTAATAACAACAAACAATGATTATTGTTCTGTGGCGACTAGATTACGAATAAACATCATAAATAGTATAAATTTTATTATACTATGTCAAAGACTCTAGGTACGCACTATATCACTGTGACGTGCAGCCTCCAGCGAGATTCTATCCTGCAACTTGCTGATGACGTTTTCCGAATCTAAACTCTTACAAGAATGAAGCTCTAAGAAAAGCTAGTACAAGAAGGACTAATTTGCCATATGAAAACGTGAGTCACATAAAATTGAAAGATTTTCCACACAATTTCAGGCCAAAAATCACTGCTACGTGTCATTCTTTCCACGTACACCCTAAACAACGAGTTCCGCGTAATGTAACTCTGAAATATTTACTCTCTTCGTCAAAATGTAGCGCATAGAAGACAGCAAGCTCAAGCACAAAAGTGAGCCTACGGATTAATTATTGTTTAAGAGTACCAAAACACCAACCTTTATAGTTTAAGTACTTTAAAGGAACACACCCTTGGTGATAGGTAATAAAGAACGGACGACAGCGTGTAAGGCTAAATGTATAACTGCATAAAATGCATTTTGTATAAAAAATATTATCATGGTGCTGACGACAGTACAATTTAAATTTCATCTTTCATGACTTTAGGGCTTGAATGAAAGGGTCTTATTCCATCAATAGATTCACTGGTTGCTGCAGTTCAGGACACAATACAAAGTTACGATTTCTATACAAGGAGCAGCTTAGAGCACTTTGATCGCAACCTGAGTGATCCCATCAAAACTTAAGGAATAAGAATGTAGTATTCTATAATATGGAGTCTATATGCAAGGAAATGTTAATGAAATGGAATGGAATCCTGAAAATGATTGCTGGGAGGCTGGACTCAGCCGTCTATGGTCGCTTTGTTGACTTACACATTAGGCATGTGAAGCAATACAGCGTCCATAGATAAAGAGTCAATTTACATAGCTTATCGAACCCATGATGTACGACTAACATATTTCTAAGAACATTGTTACTAACTCTACTAATATAGTCTCTAAGTTCAAATTGTTACTAACCAAACTATGGACTATTTTTGTCTGAAAATAAATGATTTTTATTTTTATTTCATTTAATTTTAATGGCTTCGTTAGGTTAATTTGTGCTGGCTGTTTAATTCTCGCTGTGGCCATGGTCTTGCTAACACATCACGCCACCCACGGACATCCGTATACAGTCATAAATATGTCATATTTTATGATTAAGTAGAATTTCGTGCGTGACGAGAAACAAGGAATTAAATTACGTGTAATATATCAAGCAAATCATTTTAGTAAGATTTATTACTGCAACGCTTGTAAAACGGTTAGATGGATCACGCGTAAGTTAGTCGAAAATTATTTCTTTTTTTTTCACTCCCGCTTACTTAATATTTCAGGAATTATTAATCTACGGCGTTTTCAGTACCATCGGCAACAGTGTTAATTTTCCATTGCCTGCCATGTCGTCTCGTTCTATCGCATAGAATCACCATTTGATGAGAGCGAGAGCAAAAATGTAAATGGATAGTTTGTTAACAGTGTGGCCGTGTGTGTGTACGCTGTGTCCTTTTAAAGACTGTCACGACTATTATAACTGAACAATATAACTTAATAGTGTTAATTAATAAGACTTTCCATTTGTCATTAAGCTATGTAGATACGAGCTTATGTAATATTACTTTAGGGCTGAGTTGCACCACCTAACTTTAACAGTAACTATAACGATAATCGGTGTTTTTTGTATGGAGTTTGTCAAATTTAAAGTAAGCTGGTGCAACTTAGCCGAACAGTTGATAAATACTTAACATCGTTTAGGCAATCTTTTCTTTTCTTTGAAAATTGTTATTTATTATTATTATTTCAAACGGTTTTTTTAAGAATATTAGTAATTTGCTATTGCACAAATTACTAATACTCCCGTTAACCCCTCGTACTAAGCTAAAAATGCTTGTATCACGAGTGAGCCCACCACAATTCGTATTTGACTACCCCAACTTTTTTTTAATTATAGATCAGTCTATCAAATAGGTGCGAATGTGTTGAATGATATTAATTTCACAAAAAATCTCAAAAACCATTACGTCATGGTGGTCAACACGATGGACACCTTGCCTTAAAAAAACCTTTCTATATTCCTGTAAGAGGAAACCAAAGCGTTTGTAACAAGTTACTACCGAACCGACCTTCGCTTTACGTTTTATGGCCTACCCTCGTCAATCCTACAGAATCGAGACAACGGAGTTGCCACAGTATAAAAAGAAGCAGAAGAATTAGTTCAGATTTAAAACTTTTTTATAAAAATTCATGGCAGCATTATTTTTTTACAAAAAGAGTCCTAACCCAACAAAAATTAAAAAGTTTTTTTTAGGAAAAAAAATCTGACTCAGTTGGAACCAGCTGGCCTGACGACCGCCCGAGCCATTCAGCTACCGGACTATTCCCACCTCTCGTTCCCACCGCTGCGACTCATGTATAGCCAGGATCTACAGCTTGAGCGCCCACAAAAACCCAACCAGTGAAGGTCAAATAAAGCCACTCAGCTACTGAGACCTGCATTTTGTGGGGAACTACATCATCATCATAATCATTAAAGCCACAGGACGTTTTATTACTGAACAGAGGTCTATTCCAATGATTTCCAGATTGTCCGTTGGTAGCTGCTATCAGTCTGCAACCAGCGCTTTCTTGCTACAGATCTACTGTTGGATACCTTCAACGCAAAGTTAACTGGAAATTTTAAAATAAATACTACTGACTACATTTTGATTGTAGTAGCGAAGAAATCGAACCTTCACCTGTGGGTAGCAGATTTACGTAATCGCGACTTATGCAAAGTGCTGAGGAAAATTGTGACGTCCTTTCATTATGAAAGGTATCCGTTTATGTATTATTCCAATATATTTATTAAGGTGACGTAGACTGAGTTGACGCAGTTGCACAATATTATCTCTAAAACTACAACCCGGTCAACTGCGTACCTGGCGGCCGTGACGTCATCGGACATCGACACTCTGATACTACCCGTTTGCCGGTCCGTGGAATGCGCGTCCCCTTCCAACCGCGATTAAACGCAATCAGTTAGTGATTAAACTCAATTAATGTGTCTTATTTTACGCAAATACACAATTTTTGTCAATAATAATAAATAAATAATATTTTAAATATAGCTTGTTATAGTTATAGACGATTCCCTTCGAGTGACGTCACATCACCAGCGGCAAACTTAAAGCGAACGGATAGTACGGGCAGGGCGAACGCGGTGAGGTGTGCGGGTAAGTGCGAGGAAGAATTGCATTCCACTGAGGTACGCAGTAAGCTCAATCAGGTTATTGTCGGGTTGTAGGAGGACCGACGATCTAATGAAGGTCGCGAGAGGCACCTGGATGCGGGCATCTCAGGACCGGTCGTTGGCCAATGACAATCCTTGGGGAAGGCCTTTGTCCAACAGCTGACGTGTTTTGGTTGAAACGAAAGGAAGAACCCTTTTTAATGGTATAGAAGACATCACATCAAGGAACACCTAATGGAAACTTCAAAAATTACGGTACATTCAGTCTTTATTTGCACAATAAGAGTTCTTCTTCTTCGTCTTTTAAATAAAAATGAATCTCTAATTTCCTTGGTCACGGCATCACGCTTAAACGCCTGGACCGATTTCTATAATTCTTTTTTGCGGTATTTGTTATTGCAAGGAGAAGATTCTCATGCACTCGTAAGAAAAATTTGAAATTTGCGCGGAAAATAAAAAAAACTATAACATTATTTTTTCTTAAGAAGGGACAACGTAAAGGGAAAACTAGTTTTCCAAAATAAATGTATCTAAAGTCAAATGTGAGTCACCTGTATGTACTAAGTCTACATATGCCTTACAGTAATGAGTTTAGGATTGATTTTGCATTAGCTTAAGGTAAAACCTCTTGGGGACTGGTAAATGTTAACCACATTCTTTTTCTTAAGACAGGACAACGTCTGTCGGTACCACGCGGTCGGTACAACTAGTTTTGCAATAGAAATGTATCTAAAGTCAAATAACGTCATCTGTATGTACTAAATCTACGTACGCCTTACGGTAATGAGTTTAGGATTGATTTTGCATTAGCTTAAGGTTTCGGCTCTTGGGGACCGGTAAATTTTAAGGTTGTCGCCGCAATCGTCTTATGTTATGTGACAGTAGAAGGGGGAAAAGGTTAGGTAAGTAGCTTAATATCTAAAATATAAAAAAGTATGACTGAATATCTATATTATTGAATGCGAAAGTGACTCTATCTTTCTGTTACATATTCACACGTAAACCACTAAACTAATTATGATGAATTTGGATACTAAGTATAGGCCAGTAGAATAAAACACAAAAATTTATCAAATTGGAAATCATTCCTACAAAAAATTTTGTTGTTTTAATGGCTTCATTTGTTGCTCCTTAAAACTATCCTAGAGTAGATAGTTTGGAATAATTTTCCTACTCGTAAGGCATGGAATCATGAAGCAGGTCGCGGGAAGAGCCTGGATGCGGGCAGTGCAGGACCGTTCTTTGTGGAAAACCTTGAGGGAGGCCTTTGTCCAGCAGTGAACGTCATTTGGCTGAAATGAACAAAAGCATGTAATCAGCAATATTTCTATCATTCAGCCTATGACAGTCCACTTCTGGACGCTAAGATACGATTTTTCCTTTCTTCCAGCCACTTTCAGCCATTTTCCCGAAGGTCGTCGGTCCATCGATTAGGAATTACATTACGGAAAGTTTATCAAAACTCTCCATAAAAATAATGTCTCCATGTTACAAAAGAAAACAGGTTACTAGAATGTACTGACATAAAAATAATAGCTTTTCAATCGCACAAACTTAACGAAACAACGTCTTCAGATTCTTTATTTGTCTCTCTTTTATAACATACTACAAAAAAAACGTTCTACTTGAAACCGGTTTGAACCGCTTCAATTATAAAGAAAATGAAAAGGTGGAATGGAAAAATAAAGAGCTCTTGCGAAAAAGAATTCACACAGATTCTATTGTCACAACATCGAGTTGTAACAATGTTTTGAGACGCGAAACGTACTTTTTATAAGGCTGTTTGTACTTTTTTTTATTGACAAAAGACTTATACTCATCCTATCATCACACTACATCGGAGATAAAATATTTAATTTTACACTTGAATTATTAATAGTTAAGCCATTTTGCTAAGCTGAATATGATTAATATTTATTGTTTTAAACTTTCACTTTTTGGTGACTAACATAAGAATCATAGGACCGACGACATCATAAAGGTAGCAGGAAGGCGCTGGACGCAGGCCGCTACCAACCGGGCAGCATGGAAAGCATTGGGGGAGGCCTATGTTCAGCAGTAGACGTCTTATGGCTGAGATGATGATGATGATGAACATTAGAATAATATTAGGGATTATACCTTAATTACGAGCCTCCAATATTTCGGCACCGCTTGCATCACGGAGTAACTGAAGATTTGATTATGTGTAAATTATTTAGCGCTCGGTTGAGCCTTTAAAAGATCAAACATAGCTGTAGTATATTTTATTTATTCAAAAGATACAGACGCCGAACTGTGTGGCATTAGGCATTATCTAAGAAACTACAAAGCTTTGCACCCAAAACAAAATCCAAAGCTTTACATAGCTCAAAGGTCTTATGTAGGTATTATTTGATTTTACCTTGCATTAGGTACGAATACACTCGTATTCAATAATTTTAACCATGTCTTATATCAAATGGATTTCGTTTCACATAAACACCCTGAGCAATTAAGTACATAGTTGTCATCATCATCATTTCAGCCATAGGACGTCCACTGCTGAACATAGGCCTCCCCCAATGATTTCCATGTTGCCCGGTTGGTAGTGAGTGGCCTGCATCCAGCGCCTTCCTACTACCTTTATGATGTCGTACCACCTTATGGGTGGACGTCTTACGCTGCGTTTTCCTGTACGCGACCTCCACTCCAGAACCTTGCTGCCCCATCGGCAGTCAGTTCTGCGTACTATGTGCCCTGTCTATTGCCACTTCAGATTACAACATATTTGTATCATCTGCACAAATATTTTTATATATTTCTGTAAGTTGTATAGTCGACAGCACATCTGCAAAATATAACCTTTTACAACTACATAAAGATGCCACAACATTTATTCTAATAGTCCGTCTGAACCATTTCATCGCAGATTGCGTCGCAGCACAGTCGACATCATGTCAAGTTGAACACTGAACACTCTTATTCAGTTGAAATAAGTGCTATATTGCAACAAAAATTTACAGCCTGATGTGCTATCATCTGTATCACCCAGTAAGGTCGTGCATACAATAGCGATCAATGGAACGCGCTCGCCCGAATGCAATGGAACGAGATTCGACTCTTCTTTTGAAACTAGTCACTAGTGAAACCGCGCCTTAAGTAAATGTTGGCGAATGAAAGCAAAGATTAAAAAGTTTTCAGTGTGCCTACCATGACTTTACGTTAGGTGTGCTCGCTAGCGACTGCGTAAAAAAATGACATTTAAATGTATGACATATTGTGCAGCGCCCCTAGCGGCTACTTTCAAGAAATAAAATCTTCATACAATTTTTTGACGTATTCGCTAGCGAGCTCACCTAACGTAAACTCATGGTAGGCACACAGAACTGTGACATTTATTTTTTGAAAAACTAGAGATTAAATAAGTTTCAACGTGCTTAAATACTTAAAAACTAAGGATAGGCCTAAAATATGCTTAATTTATTATAGTATTTAGCTGACTTTATTATAGTTTTTAGCTGTAAAATACTAGTAGAGATAGGTTTAAACAAGTCGGTGTAAACCGAGAAAAACCGGTTTAAAGAAAAAATCTGGAACAGTTGACGAGAAAAACAAAATTGTAAGTATTTAAGAAATTTTCAAATTTAAACCAAAATGATATTAGGTATGAAAAGTGTAGAGCTAAGGAAACTTAAATGACAAATATACAGACATTATTGCAGGATTGTGTAGATGTTATTGTCTCGGAGACAATGAGAATTTTAGGCGTTTTATACAGAAACTTTTGCTGAAGTTAAAATGAAACCCGGGCGCTACGTTTTGAATACTGAATTGTCTTCAAAGACTTTTGTTTATATTGTGTGAATTGACTTTCTTTGTTTTCTAATTTCTCTGCAGTGATATTGGCTAAATAAAATAATTAAATCGTTTGAAATAATTAAGTAGGCCGTTTGATAGAGGAGGTATGATTGATTATTTGACATAATGAATTAAGGCTGAGTTGCACCACCTAACTTTGACCGTAACTATAACGATAACCGGTGCTTTTTGTATGGAGTTTGACAGATTTTTGACGTATGTCAAAGTTTAAGCAAGATAGTGCAATCCAGCCCAAGTATCTGACCAGGGAACCTGATTCTGACTAGTTTTTTAAAGTTAATATTACATTCCGACTCGACTATATTCATGAATTAATATTTCCAGCACATAATGGTTAGGATTAAAAATACTTGAACTCACATTCTTCCCAATTTTTACGAAAAGCATTGACAAACAAAAAATAATAAGTATCAGTTATTTTACCAAATTCACAAAAGTCATCAAATCTACTAATTTATTTTTGTAAAAATATGTTCACTAACCTTTTCTGTAATTTCCTACTTTGTATTGGTGAAACCTTGTCAAAAAATCCACCTAATTTATTAATAATCTTGACGTATTTTTCAAGTCAAAAATACACTCCAGCTGCTTTTATTCACACAGTTAACTTGTAGATTACTTTGATATTTAACTGGAGGTTATAAATAAAACGTTTGTGACTTAAAACTTGATATAAATCGCTTGCAAAGTTGATGACGCAAATTCGCGACATTGCGTGTCGAAGACCGTTCTAACGACAGTTCGTAAGTTTATCATGTTAATTGTCACTTTACGGCCATTTTAATGATCAATTGCTGTCCTGAAAAAGTTTTTCTGAAGCTACTTATTACGTTATTATTGTAAATATTTATAAGTTATTATTTATTGCGCAATCACACGAGTGTTGCATAACGGTTTACAATCGTCTTGCGTTTTGTTATCTATACGAAAATTCATTGAAATACGTGTACCTATGTAACGCTATTATACCGTACTTTAAAATAAACATAATATTATTGGATTTTTTGCTACGACGAGCCAGCATAGAAAGCCAAATATAGAATGATAGAAAGCCAAATGTAGATTGGTACTTCACCCAAAACCCTCTACCACAACTCAACAGCACAAAATGTTGAAGAGAGCGGAATTTTTTTCCACACTTACCTACTATTCGTATTCACAAACGATGCTTGCTTAAGTTAAGCAGCAAATCGAACGCACAGCGTTGAATAGAGCTCTGTGATTGGTTCGTGTGTGACCCTATGCGCCCACGCGCACTGTGAGACCTCATAGTGATGTTTGTGAATACAGACGTTAGACAACGCAATAAAAGGCCAAAAAACCGGCCTACAAATAACTTTCTTTCCTGAAATCGAAATAACACAGAATACAAATGGCTGTAATTAATGAAGCCTTGAACGCGCCAGTTAAAAGTGCTTTAGTCAACTATCAATTATCTCTACGTGGATGATAATAGGTATTGATTTGCCCGACGACCGACGGCCGAGTCACCTTTGATAGTATCAAAAGTAATGGGACTTGAAATAAGTTGTGACATCATTGGTAATAATGGCGGTGAATGGGACAGCTGTCTTCATGAAATCAATATTTGGTTTAATAATGGCGTTCATTCAAGTAGACTTACTTGAACTTGGAGACAAGTTTTTTAGAGTTAGGCTCGGCTTCCACCAAGGTGGAGCAGAGCGGAGCGGAGAAGTGTTTTGAATAACCAATCATGTTTCATTATTTTCACTTCTCCGGTGGAAACCGGGCCTTAAACTAAACACGAATAGAATAGAAAACTTTTTATTTGCAAGAAAAGTACACAACAAGCAGCCGAGACATAGATTCAAACAGAGAGAAATAAACAAGTGGACAATTAACTGCTTTTGCCCCTCTGACAAAAAGCTCAGCGTACATCAAGACCGCCAGAGTTTGTCTTGAAACTGATTTTCAGCACGGGCCCTTTTAGCAGTGACGTGTCAACCATTGTCTGTTAACATGACTTCTTACAGACTGACACATGACTTCTCCACCTATCAATTTTTAATTCCACAAAAAGTGTTTTTTTTTTTCATGATACAATAGGGTATATTATACGACACGTTAAAAAAACAGATTAGCAAGCATTAGATAATGTAGAATCTTACGAAAAATAAAGATTTTATTTCATTTCTCGAACCCTACTGGGAGAAAATTAAAAGCTGTAACATGCTCGAACAAAGATTTATTGGAAGTTAATATTGCCGGAATGAATATTAAGTAACTTTTAGTACGTTACTAAAGTCCCAAGGAGCATTAATTTCTGGTAACCGACGGCAAAAACTTCACTGTGCCCGATAGATGGCGCTTTAGTGGGAAACTATCGAGGAGTTGAAAACTTTGCACGATACATTCCTGAATAAGATATCAAGTTACTTAAGTGTATGACAGGCTTGAAAGATAGGTAGCAAAGTTTAAAATGAGAGCTTTTAAAATGCAACAAAAACAACGGTTTATAAAAGCCATAGTTACGGAGAACCAAATTAAAATGCTTACACAAAAAAATTGACTTGCAATTTGGAAACACTCCTTCCTATATGTGACTCGTATATGTACCTATGTATGTATTCTCAGAAAATTCCCAAAGTGATTTTAGATTAAGGCCGGGTAGCAGAGAAAATGGCGAAAATGAGGTTTTCATTTTTCATTTTAAGCAATACCTAGCATGTATCGCACCGTAAATCGAGAGAAAAATCAAAAAAATTTTAGCCGCCAAAAGCGGCCTATCTACGTTATGTAATAAAAATCTTAAACCAAATGTACGTCTTTAAGTTCACGTTTAACTACGCTCAAAACTTACAACAAATAAATATCACTATGTAAATCAGAATATAAATCATTATAAACCGCTAAAATTCACTCTACAAAAATATCCCATGCCATAGATTTAAATTCGTGTTTTTCATTTCCACCGCAAAACAAAGCTTCAAGACTTGATGACCACAGAGGGTTACGTCAACGGGCGGCCACAAAGGGAAAAGCGTCAGTGTTATTTCCAACCTCACAGTAATCCTGTTGCGCAAGGAACTTTTTGGATACACCCTAATGAGAGAATAAAAAAAGGAATTGCCGGCTCTACATGTTGGCCGCAATGTTGGTCCCAACGGCACTCGTCCAAAGCGTGGAGAAAATAGTTTGTGCCAATGTTGGTACCAATACCCTTTTGGACACTCGTTGGACGAGTGGTATTGGGACCAAATTGGCCAACGTGTGGTGCCGGCTTATAGCGTTGGGCCAACATGTAAAAATAAAGCGTCGCCGTACAATGGTGTTGTAACTTGGAAATATGTCCCCACATTTAGCGCTCTTGTATAATGCTGAAACTTATTATGAATGCCAAGGTTTTCTTTCAGGATTAACATATTTCACATAATATAGCAAATACCATATTTTTATGAACGGTTAATGACCGCAAAACCTAGAATTATAGAATTATAAAGATAACGAGAATGATAAGTCTTTTTACAGGTTTCTGTAAAAGTTATAAAACCTTTGACTTTTAAATTAACTCTATCTAAAGTTAACAGTTTTTATGTAATCAGGTAACCTACTACTCCTCAATATCTACACTTAATTTTATTTTGGCTGTGGCTGAAATGATGATGATGATGAATTTGATTCTTACTTATGACTAAAGTTTTTTTTAATTACATTTGGTTCTTTTTTCACTTGCCTATTTTTTCAATTATCGTAGTTAGGTTAGTAATAGTTTCGCACGATTTTCCTCTGCACGAATATGCGAAACGTCCCCTTTCAATAATATTTTTTTTTTTAGAAATTGAAATGATGAATTTTAATTTCTGTGCTGGGTGTTTTCTATGTATAATATGTATGTATTTACAAAAAAAAAAGTATATAAGTATGTTTATCCCGTCGTCTAGTACCCATAGTACAAGCTTTGCTTAGTTTGGGACTAGAGGCGCAGTGTAAAATGTCCAAGGATATTTATTTATTATTTATTTATTTATTTAGTAGGCGTTTCGCCCGGATGTATCAAAACTCAAAAGTATTAAAAACGGGTGCGAATCGACCCCTTTGAGAACTATGTAGTAATCGCATACTACTAGTTCAAAAAAGAGTCGATTCGCACGCGATTTTAATACCTACTTTTAATACATCCGAGCGAAACACCTACTAAAAAAAACATTATTGAAAGGGGAAAATCGTGCGAAACTACTACTAACCCAGTTATTCAAGTATTATTTCAAAACTCAACTATAAATGGGTATGAACCTATGATCCATACCTACACGAAGTTCTAAGTCATCTTCATAATAAAAAATTGAGGATTCTTAGTCATCCGCCAACACAATGAAAAAGTGTTTGACAAGGTAGTTATTGAAGCATTTTTAATTAATTTTAAGCAAACTTTGCAAACTTGAATGGCCACTCGTGGGACGACCGTGTTTTATCTTGTAATCAATTAATTAATTAGATGCGAAAGAATATAAAAACATTACTCAGTATTTTTTACAGAAATACATTCATTATATTCGCTGAATATGTTTTCATCCATTCATTTTATTTATTGAAAAATTGCCACTAAGGAAATACGGGAATTTTCCATCGAATTTTGTTTCAATTACGAATCTTTATAATACTCGTTCCTGAAAAAACCTTATATTTTTCAATAAAAGTTTTTTTTATAAAGTAGACCAAAATATTGTTAACAAATTATAAAAGAGACAGTAATGGCAAACGAAATAACGTTATAATGCCAAATTAAAATCTTGTTACACTAAGGCTGGGTTGCACCATCTTAATTTGACTGTAACAAACCTCAAAAATTTGTCAAACTCCATACAAAAATCACCGGTTATCGTTACAGTTACGGTCAAAGTTTGGTGGTGCGACTCAGCCTAAGTTTTTCCTAACTTATTTTTACGCAATGTGATTTTAAGCTGTCTACCATTTTTTTCTGCGAGCTTAAGTGAGCTTAGTGTTTGGCTAATACACAGAATAAATATTTGAAAACATTTTAGCTTGTCTAAGTACGTTGAGGAAAATCTAAATTGTTGTAAAAATCGCCTAATAGGCGCTTATAACGTTATAAAATAAATAGTAGAAACCACTACTAAGCAATAGTTTCAATCTATCATACGGCTGACTCAAGATCCAAGGAACGCTCTTTCGAACTCCGTCCGAAAGCGCTTGACTATTGTGATGAACTCGGAACACAATAATAATATGTTTTCCATATCACGAGAGGTTAACGGGACTGTTACGTTTTGTAAAAATCTACCCCTGAAAATCGAGTTAGTATTCGATAAGCTGCGTTATTCGATTTTATTTACCTAGCTTTTTAATCAATAATAGTTAATTGAGATACAGTATCTAATATAAAATCGAATGAAAGCATCGACGTCAATTACCTAATCCAATAGTTAAGTAGCCGCAGTTATTAAGGTATTATAACCTAACATCGTCACTCTCATAAAGGCGTCTAGTGCATATGCCTAACCAATTAGCCGTAGCCTTCTAAGAAAACTATATTAGACCTTTCTTAGTACTTACTGCTTAGCACGGAATAGAGCTAATGTCCGCCACTGCACTGACGTCACGTTATAACGTCATGTCAGTCAAGGGCTTTTGAGTTTAAAATACTTTTATTATTCTTTAAAAATAGTGCCTTTAAAACAAGAAAATATGGCGAACTTAATACCGTGAGGCATTCTCTGGCAGTTAACCTTCTGGCTAAAAATAATATATTATTATTAATTCTTACCGCCCGCGACTTCATAAGCGTGGATCCCGTTTTACCCCCTTAGGGGTGGAATTTTGCAAAATACCGTCTTAGTGAGCACTTATGTTGTAAAGGAATCCCCATGTAAAATTTAAGACTCCTAGCACTTGTAGTTTCCGAGATTTCGTGATGAGTGAGTGAGCCAGTGACCTTAAGATACTCATAAGACTTTATGTACCTAAATCTAAGCGGACAAAGCCGCAGGCAGGAGCTATTGATTGCTAACTTCATGTAACATGACGTGACCACCACCCTATTCGCGTTCCTCTTAGAAATATCTGAATATATGAGTATCACTTATCATTCGTGCAGGCGATCATAGAACAGTCTTACGGGTTTTTGTCAGATTGTTTTTTTACACTGTTTTAGATGCATGTAAAGTGCTGCCCATACTATTTACAATATTACACGATACATTCCATTACGCGTTACACCCGTCTGGACCCGGCTTTAGGTAGACGCGAACAGGCGACCTGACCTTACAAAAATTGACTAAAAATGTTGTAGGGTCAGGTAGGCGACTTAAAAATTCTACAAAAAATTCCTTCCTCGGCCCAAACGTTTATCGTGAAAATTAAGAAAGACTTACACAAATTGTCCTGAAAGCCTCTCAGCATAATAAAGTTATTCTCATAAAAATTACGGAGGCTATAATAATGTTAGCAAATTAAGCATTCTTCGCAGACTGTAATCTTAGAGAAATTAATTAAGATCTTAAGTTATTCAACTAGAAACGATACTGCGCAGTTCGGTGAAACAATTTGTGGTCGAAAATATTTAATATTTGAGCTTAGGGACTGATAAATTGTCTTAGGAAGCCACGTAAGATATTAAATTTAAATACAAAAGACTGTTATCATTTTCTGTAATACTACTTCAATTTGAAAATGGCCTTTAGAGCGCTAACATTTAGGCGATTTAGCAGCGCGACAAACGCGCTGCGCAAAATTTCATACTATGTGACAGCGGATGTATGCGTTCACATAATAAAAACGCCGCTGCGGCACTGCAACAATAAAGGACAATGGGCAAAATGGTACCCGGCTCCAATAGATATGAGTCTAGTATCGTTTGAAAGGTCTTACCAAGATGAACAACTTTTACTATGACCACCAGCCTCAGATCTGGTTGTGTACGAAGATATACATACTTTTTTGCAGAATGATACCCGGCTCCAATAGTAATGTTTGTAGTGTCATTTGAAAGGTCTTACCAAGACGAACAACATTTACTATGGCCACCAGCCTCAGATCTGGTTGCGTTCGAAGATAAAGATACTTTTTGTGTAACCTAAGTATCATACAGTATGAAGGGGGACGCACTCGGGGCAGGGCACCGACGAGATGGTCGGACGCGATGAGGAAGACGGTGGGCGGGAGTTTGCATCGTGCGGTCCACACAGCTTATGACCGTAGTCTGTGGAGGA
The DNA here is from genome assembly GCF_004193835.3 of Ostrinia furnacalis. Lineage (NCBI taxonomy): Eukaryota > Metazoa > Arthropoda > Insecta > Lepidoptera > Crambidae > Ostrinia > Ostrinia furnacalis. Next base: position 45,413 of record NW_021134474.1, read on the forward strand.
ACACTATCTGTGGTCGCGATCCTCATCAGTGAGGGAGGAAGAGACCGAGGAAGAAAAAGAAGAAGTATCATACGTGTCCATCGTATGGTACTTAGGTTATGCGAGGCAGGAAGGGTTTACTGTTCCAGCATCCTTCCTTAACTCTATAATTATTGATGGGGATGATTGTGAAATGAATATTTTTATTTAAAGAAGTACTACCCCCTTATTAATAAAAAGTTACACCTAGGAAGAACCTTGGATTAAAATGACATTTCCATACCAAATGACAATTTAAGCCAGAGTTCAATTAGGGTGTAACTTTTATTAATAAAGGAGTTAAAGTTTTATTACTTCTTAAGGGTTTTATTATGGGTTGCTAAAGCGAATAAACCCACAAGATGGACCGACGACCTCACAAAGGTAGCGGGAAGGCGCTGGATGCAGGCCGCCACCAACCGACCATTGTGGAAATCATTGGGGGAGGCCTATGTTCAACTGGACGTCCTATGGCTAAAATGATCACGATGATGATGATGAAAGCGAATAAAGGTCTAATAGCTTGGGTAGTTTATCGTAGGTATAATCCTTTCCTTTTCAATGCTTCTTTTAGTTATATTAATAGATTGTAGTCATAATACATACTCGTATACATGGATGATTGTGTTATACTTTCATTATAATACTTAGTGGAATTACTGCTTTCAAAACGTGAATTAGATCTGGCCCCATAGCAGACATTTACCTACATCTAAAGGCCTTTTAAAATATATATTGGTTATGGCTATTGGAGCGGGTACCACTTTCCATACATTTATGCCCATCATCCTTTAATTTGAATTTAGTAATTTAATTTATTTTAAATTTATCAAGTGAGCTTACAGATCGATCCAGAGCGCTCACAATGCCAATTTGAAATTACATTTTTTAAATAAATCTTTGGACAATTTCACCCAGCGCCAACTATCCCCAAAGTATTTTAATAAAATTTGAATCGGAACACTACAGAACAATCTGAGAACAATGAAGAAAACGATGACAACATGTAGAACGATGTTTTAAACATAATTTTTAGTATCTTTCATTAAACGTATACTTTCGCATTTAGTCAAATTCATGTATTCATGAATTTTAATGCTAACTAGCGGCCGCCCGCGACCTCATATACGTGGATCTCGTTTCATCCCCTTAGGGATTATTTTTTGCAAAATCACTAAGGTGAACACATACGTTCTAAAAGGAACCCCCTAGCACTCGTAGTTTCTGAGATATCGTGATGAGTGAGTCAGTCAGTCAATCAGTCAGTGACCTTTCGCTTTTATAATACCTATAGATTTTCAATAATTAAGTAATACAGTTTACCGTGTATACTTACTCCACTTGTTAACAAGCCGATTATGCAATGGCTTGCCACCAACAGCGTTTCGCAATAAACATAACTACCCTCCTATCTGTCCTCTACCTGAAGGTTGTTTGAAAGAGATCGCTGTTAACGATAAGCCCGAAGAAGGTGCTTAAAGTTTTATCGTTTTGTAACAGTTTTCGTGTATACCTAATATGGGTTGTATGGCTATTTTATGGAGTTCCTGTCTATCTAATATTGGAATGCCTATCTAAATATATTATAATTCAAAGGTGACGGACTGACATAGTGATCTATCAATACACAACCCAAACCACTGGACGGATCAGGCTGAAATATGGCATGCAGGTAGAGGTTTTGACGTAGGCATCCGCTAAGAAAGGATTTTAGGAAACTCCACCCCAAAGGGGTAAAACGGGATCCACGCGTACGAACTACGAAGTAGCGGGCGGCCGCTAGTTCAAGATATACACTGGACCGCAAACAAAAAGGATTGCTTAGAAAATCTTCCATATTATCTTCAAAGGTGACCTAGCTTTACAAAACAAAACATAGTGGAAAAACTACGTATTTTTATTTATTTTACATTTATTACAAATAAAAAGCTTGAAACTCTTTTTTCATAAAGCTCGGTCAGGCTTTTGAAGAAATTTAAAATTTTCTATCCAACCCTTTTTCTTTGCTATCTAGTGTACTTCAGACTTGAAAAAGCAGACAATGTATAGAACACTTCAAGAAATATTACCAAGGCTAAAAAAGCAGGCAAACTCATGAAACTTTTTATGGCTCATTTTTTGTATGTAAAAGATGTGTTGATAGCATTCTTGCACGAAAAACACCCTCACGTCCGTTTATAGCCTTTCTTTTAACAAGAAATATGTTTTATATAAAATTCATATTTCGTCTATGTACCCATCTATTTGATTCCACGTACCTACACGAACGCACGTTGTATCTTTCAGAACTGAATTTCTAAAGATGGTCTCTTATGATTGCAATTTCAATTGACGTCATCGCTCGCAAGAAACTTACTATTTTAAGATTGCGGCTGACGTCATCATCAGCAAAAACATTAAAAAAATATTTTTTAAGAACAATAAGGTCCCCGTGGTTTTCTTTGTGGTTCTAACAACGTAATTTCGTCTTTATTTCATAAAGCTCGGTCAGGCTTTTGAAGAAATTTAAGATTTTCTATCCAACCCTTTTTCTTTGCTATCTAGTGTACTTCAGACTTGAAAAAGCAGACAATGTATAGAACACTTCAAAAAATACTCGTATTACAAGGCTAAAAAAGCAGGCAAACTCATGAAACTTTTTATGGCTCATCTTTTGTATGTAAAAGATGTGTTGATGGCATTCTTGCACGAAAAAGCACACATGTCCGTTTATAGCCTTTCTTTTAACAAGAAATTTATGTTTTATACATTTTATATCAAACATTATTATGCCTACTTATTTCGTGTATGTTTCTTATTCCACTGAATTTCTAAAGATGGTCTCTAATGATTGCAATTTCAATTGACGTCATCGCTCGCAAGAAACTTACTATTTTAAGATTGCGGCTGACGTCATCATCAGCAAAAACATTTAAAAAAATACTTTTTAAGAACAATAAGGTCCCCTGTGGTTTTCGTTGTGGTTCTAAGAACGTAATTTCCTACAGTGAGCATTTTATTTGAATTTCTATTTATATTTGAATAGAAGAAAATTCCTAAAATCTTACATTCCTCCATCGTTACTCGAAAGTCAATTAACGATATTTTAATGTAGTAACCTACTAAATAGTTCTAATAAAATGTACCTCTTTATAATTTTGTGTTAACTGCAAGTAAATACTGGCCACAAATTTATTTTTTGTTCGATGGATGTACAAATTAATAACAATGTATTAATTTAAAAAATATGGAACGCAATGATTACATCTGTGTCTGAGTATGCATATTTTATTCGTCATCGCGCGACTGGTGATATTATAAACCACAGAAATTGGTAGGTATATGGTAGCTTTTCTTTTTAAATATTTAAAAGTGTGTTCATTATGTGTGTCTTATGAGAAATAATTGTAAAATTATAATAGAACAAGATATATTAAATTATCTGCTTTTATAAATTTTCATCTAATGCAAATTCAAATAAGTCGCTTAAAAATATTTTTGCCCATTATAAAGTGGTTAACTTTAAAAAATTAGGAATAAAGATTTTATCTTAAAAACAAACAAATTATTTACATTTTGTTACTCACATAAAAAACAAGTGAAAAAAGAAAACTTACACTTAATTTAAAACAAATTCAAATCATACCTTTATCGAAGAACTCGGCAAATTCAAACACAAAACGTTCCAATCAGTTCAAAAATCGTAAGTGCAACTTCACTCAAATCCACTGACACAACTTTTTAAAAAGGGAACATTAAAAACTTTTTAACGACACTGGCCGCAGAGAACGAGTTTCGGCTTTCGAATTTCGAACACTGAGACGTCCGGCTGCCACGGCGGTTGCCGCCGAATGCCCGACTCGCCGCACCTGTTGTGTTACGAGCTTATAGCTTGAGGTTCGCGCACATAGAGTCGTGGTTCGTTGGAAAAGTGACTAAGGGCTGATTTTTCAATCGTCAGAATCTTTTAACTGAAGAACTTGTCATTTTGACATATTTCCCATACTGAAACTGTCAGTGTGCCTTTATTCCTCAGTTAAAAGCTATCCGACGATTGATAAATCAGCCCTAAGAAAAGTTTCAGGCACCTTCATAGGTTTTGGGTTTGAAATATCAAATAGAAGAAAATGTACCAACATTATTTAGAAAATTAAGAATGATCAGATGATTTGATAATTATGAAATACTAGAAAAAATCTTGTAACTTAATAAGATTAGATTTTTGTTTTAAGCGCCATTCTATGGGTTTTCTTTGATGGGTATCGGTTGGAATATAAGTACTCGTATTTAATTAGACTATTATCCATTCAGTTTTAAGTGTGGCTATAGCTTAAGCGACGTATTAATAAACGTTCCCACTTAATTGTCGATGACGGCTTACGGCTACGTTTCTGAAAACGCGGTTTTGACATAAATAATGCTGAAACAGTGGGTATGTACACTATCGTAGAAATATCAGGGAATAATGGTCATTTTTACTATTCGTTTACCTATTGGGCCAGAGCCGATAGTGCCCTTATCTATGAGCACTATACACATGACTATAAGGCAATATACATCCAGGAAGCTTAGAGCTGAATGGGAAAACTCCAACGGTATGAGCCACTCTAAACTATTCCTAAAGGGAAACACAAGATCATGGGAAAAGCTCATACTCAATGGAAACAGAAGGCAAGCCCGAGTGATCACGGGTGCGCTAACAGGACACTACACTACAAACCACATGCTCCACAAAATGAGCAGAACTACGGACGACAGCTGTCGAGCATGTGGAGAACATGCGGAGTCCATGAAACACCTACTGTGCGAATGCGACGCGCTAGCTAGAACTAGAATGGGTCTCCTGGGGTCGGCTTATCCGGCACCAGAAGATTATAGGTCCTCCTCACCCAAGCACTTGATTCACTATATGGATAGGACCTTTGCGGGTGAGGGGGGATAAAGGTATAGGGAAGCACAAAACATCCCAATGGGTCGACGTGCACTGCGCCCATGCGCGGCCCTAAATAAGATAAGAAGATAAGATACCATTCGTTGTAAGGAACACATCCTAATTAGCCGATTACAATCGTGTGATGTTTCAGATCACGCCAAGAAAGCTTCTATTAAATAAAACATCCAACTTTTGGTTTAACAAGTTTCTGGCAGTTAAAGTTACTGGTTACGTTTACTTAACTGTCTGAAACGTCATCAGGAATCGATTAAACGAATGTGAAAGTTACAGCGACAGCTGAAATAGATTTCTAAGGCTGGGTTGCACCATCTTATTTTAACTTTGACAAACGTCAAATATCTGTCAAACTCCATATAAAAAGCACCGGTTATCGTCATAGTTATCGTTAAACTTTGACCGTAACTATGACGATAATCGGTGGTTTTGTATGGAGTTTGACAGTTTTTTGACGTTTGTCAAAGTTAAAGTAAGATGGTGCAACCCAGCCTTAGTTTGACAAACATAATTATGTAAAGTTTCATCACATGTTGGTCAACTAATTTTAAAATAATTGTCAAATATAAATAAATCATGTTATTTTAACGCCCGTATAAACGATGCTTGCTTAAGTGAAGCAGCAAATCGAATGCACAGCGTTCAATAGAGCTCTGTGATTGGTTAATTTATGATACTGTGAGTCCACGCGCACTTTGAGACCTCATACTAATGTTTGTGAATTGCGTTGCGTTAGTATAATCTACGTTGAACTGAAGAAAATTGAGGTGAGGTAACCATAGCCACAAAAACGAATGAACCTGCTCAATTCAATTGTTTTATGGCAGATTGTAACGGCGTGCGCGGAATTACGGTGGTTTTGAAACAATTAAATTGGTGTGCAATTGGGCATAGATTTTGTGGAAGCAATATCTGTGTTATTATTATAATCCGTTATTTATAGAAATGGGGGCTTTAGATGTGAACAATTTAATAACGGATTTAGCAATCTTTTTTGTCGTTTGTTTTTGTTGTATTATAAAGTTGCTATAGGATATTGTTTTTATAGGATTTTGCTTGATAATACTTTAGCAAAATACCCTTTAGCAATTTAAAATCTCTGTGAGTTAAAACCGATCACTGCCTTCAGACCTTATATCTATTACTAGCAGTGCCCGCGACTTCGTACGCGTCAAAATCATTTTAGCTCTGCACCTATTACTCGTAGCGTGATGGTATATAGCCTTGCTCGATAAATGGGCTATCTAATACTGAAAGAATTTTTCAAATCGGACTGGTAGTTCCTGAGATTAGCGCGTTCAAGTAAACAAACAAACAAACTCTTTAGCTTTATAATATTAGTAAAAATAACTTTGTGTATTATGTATGACGATAAATGTCACTCATTAATCATTCACCAAATGACCAAATGGAAATACGTAGAAACACTAATTACGCGTCCTAACTACAGCAAAATTAAATTACAAAGACCTACGCCGGCAAAAACACTGAGCCCAAATTAAAATGGAAATAAAATGGCTTCCATACATTTCACGCGCGAACTATGCATAACTGATGTAATGACGCGCGATTTATGCAACAAGTTCGCTACGAATATTCATGGCTCGTAGCTCGTAGCAGTCGTAGTCGCTACGATTGGCTACGAGCGGAATTTCAATGCGATGACGTTAATGTTATATTAATTTGACTCAATTACCATTAAATTGTACGCTTGTAATACTTTTAGTGAAATAAAGACTGAGTTAATTCAATTTTTGAAGTAATAGAGCTCAATTCTTTTAATTAGTCTACTAATGAAAGAAGCCACGATAGTCGAACGGTGAAGGGGTCGGACTGGCCGACTCGTGATCCGGAGAACGCGGGTTCGGTTCGGTCCCCGCCGCTGCTCGACTATTGTGGTGAGCTCACTCGTGATACAAGCATATTTAGCTTAGTACGAGGGGCTAACGGGACTATCAGTAAAATTTTTGTAAATCAAATACTAATCTTTTTTTTAAATGAGTTCAGTTGGTTGAACCTTGAAAATGTACTGTGAATTGTATACCTGTTATTCTCTAGTAGGTTATGTTACATATTATGCAAACATGTGACATCCCCAACGTATGATCAGTGTGGGTAGTGTGGGCTAAATCCTCCGTTTGCCTGTTTTTTTATTAAATTTAGAGATCTAATAATCTAATAATATTATAAGTTGTCTCATAAGATACGAATTAGGTTAAATTACAGTTTACTTGTGATCGTTTCCCAATTATTCGCGTATTTGACATTGCTTGACAACTAAGGCTGGGTTGCACCAACTTTAATAACTTTAAAAAACATCAAAAATCTGCCAAACTCCATCCAAAAAACAACGGTTCGTTAAAGTTACGGTTAAAGCTTGGTAGTGCAACTAAGCCTTACGCAGAAATTGTACAGTTAGCCTAGGCGCAGACCATCGATTTTTCGTCGGCCGATAGTTTAGTCGGGCAGTTGATTAGCATGGGCATGTATGGAAGTGCGCACATTACACCGAATCGATTTGGCCGATTCTTCATACAATTTAAAATCGGGCACAACTATCGGCCAACTAAAAATCGGTGGTCTGCGCCTAGTCTTAAAGTAAGATGATGCAACTCAGGCTAATATTTTTTACTGCTAAGTGATTTTATTTTGAACTCGATAATTAGATTGTTCTTTACAAAAAATGGAACTACCACAATACCCTGTCACGGGGTCTTATCGAGTCCGTGGCAGCTCATATTTTTGCCCGATTTCCATATAAATCAGCCGTCGAGCTTACAACGTGGCTGAAATTGCCTGCTTTTAGTGGAGCGATGGTGTACACAACTATTTTTTAATAAACATACTTTCACACAAAAAATATGGACTAGTTTTAAGGAAACTACAACGTTCTACGTCAGAATCATCATCATCATCTTTTTAGCCATAGGACGTCCACTGTACACAAAGGCCTCCCCCAAGCAAATTCCTGCATTTTCGCTGGATTTTTTACCTGTAATTCGCTGACTGCTGCTGTCTTTACCGAACACTATAATCCGGGCCTTTTCAAGGCGAGAGTGAATAGGCACTTACAGGGCATATTTGTACCATCCTAGACTGCATCTCACTTAACACCAGGTGCTATTGTGGTCAAATACCTGCCTAGCTATGTATAAAAAATCTTGGCAATAAAAAAACATACGGGTCAAATTGAGAACCTCCTCCTTTTTTGAAGTCAGTTAGAAAAAAAGACCTGAAACAGTTACATAAGACGAAAATACGTAACTGGCAATTTTCATTTTTGTTTATATTTTATTTATGACAGCAAGAACTCAACCTAAACACTCTTCAAGAATTTGTAACTCAAAGTAAAAAGTATTTCATTGCCCAACAAAAAAAGTTTTTATAGTCATTTATGCGTGCCAAACATTAAAAATGTAGAAAAAGAAACAAAAGTTTTTATTGGCCTTCTTATGGTGAACCCAAACTCATGTACCGGGCACGTAACTTATTAAAAAGAAAAAAAACGCAGAAAAACAGTTTTAGCAACCTCTAGATTACAACATACAGTATCTACTATAGGTTAAGATTGTTAGCAGATAAAATTAAACTAAATTTAAAAAAAAAATACGACATCATAAAGGTAGCAGGAAGGCGCTGGACGCAGGCCGCTACCAACCGGGCAATATGGAAAGCATTGGGGGAGGACTATGTTCAGCAGTGAGTGGACGTCCTATGGCTGAGATGATGATGATGATGATGATGAAAAAAAACTTAAACTTACGATAGGTAGAGACCTTTTAAACGCATCTGGGATACCTCTCGTAAGAGCAGAACTTGTATGATAAATATAATGTTATTGTGGTTATTGTAGTTAATAAGTATGGATGTTTGATGAAAACTTTCCTAAAAAATCGCGACTTTGCAGTTTTAAAACTAGGACTAACTTTTCCGTGAGAATGTATAGGTTTGTCACTTTTTTTCATTAGCAGTGAATAAACGTGAAGTTTATACAACCCAAAAATTAAGTACAATGTGTTATTATTATTATAAATCACATTACACCCTAGCTGTGTAAAAGCACGTCCTGAAACCAATTTTTCAACAGGTATCTGTGTTAACCAACTGTCGCGCGAAATGAACAAAGGGCTCTTTAGGGTTCCGTGGCCAAGGGATCTGAGCCTCCGGTGTCAGTCAGTCAGTCTGTTTGTGAACTGGCTGTATCTCTTGAATCGTAATAGACAGTTGAAATTATGACAAAGCGTATTTCTATTGCCACTGTAACGGCTAATATTAAAATTAATAGTATTTAAAGCAAAACACGAGCACACCTTTGTAATTTAACCTATGGATTATCCATCAACCTATGGATTAATTATCCATCAACCATTAACCATCATATGGATGATGTGAGCAAATAAAATATTTGATTTCATTTGAAATTAAACAACAATCAAGGGCTTACAAGAAGGAGCATAATATTTAGCGTATTTTATTCGATTTTTACTATGACAATAGACGATAAAAAGATTAAAAGAGTCTGGATAAAATGTAACATACGATACGTTTACATGACTTTTTTTTATGTATGAAAGTACAAAATTACAGAAAAAAAGTAGTTAAATTCATACGGAATCCTCCAAGTCCGTGCCAACTCACCCTTGGTCAGTTTTTTAATATTCCATGCAGACTGTACGCGACATTCACGAATAGGCTTTCCGCCTTCTTGGAAGAGTTACACGAATATTCATAAACACACGCGTGATTTTATTAAAAAATACGGGGCGGCTACACGTTATGAAAATAAAGTCAGGTGATTTACTTGTCAAAAATCCTCATTCGTTTGAGTCGTTCTCCACACCTGTTTTAAGGTGATCATACTTCATGAGTGCTATAGAGACTTGTGATATTATTTAGTTTATATTAGATTTGCCTTTGTCCAGCAGTGGACGTCTTTCGGCTGAAACGAACGAACGAACGATAACTCGAATTATTGGTTACTACTTACTTTTCTTCTAGGTTCTTCACATTTAAATCGTCATCGTTCTTTCGTTGCAGCCAAATGACGTCTACTGTGGGTAAAGTCCTACTCCAAGGAATTCGTCAACGACAGGTCCTACACAGCCTGCATCCAGGCACCTCCGGCGATCTTCACTAGATCGTCAGTCCACCTAGTGGTCTGCTCTACGGTCTTCTTTCAGTCAGAGCAATATTTTGGCAATTTTCTATGCTCGAGTATTGTATTAGATATCAATTGTAAATGTTTTAACAGTCTTTGTTCTTCAGGCATTCAGAAGTACGTTCATTGTTTACACGTTTTTTTTACGTTTGTAAGTTTTTGCTGAAAAAACGATTTTTATTTACAAAAATAATTATCGGTCTAAATGAGTTAACATACGTATACATTTACAAGTCAATGTACGAGTAACTCGTTAAGACAGCAAAATAACATGCAATCCAGTCTTTTTCTTATCGAAACAATGCTCCTTCAGGTAAACAAACAGATTAGAGCCTCACAACAATGCGGGATCTTTGAAGCAGGCGTTAATTCCTTCGCTCGGCAGACGCGCACGCACCCTGTTTGTGAACCGAGAAACATAAAGGTGAACGTACATTGATTTTAGATGTAAGTTGATTAAATATACACCTTATACTTACTGCATAGAGACCGAATTATAATGACGCTACATTGTCATGTAATAGACATGACGATCTGGTGAAGTTCGTGGGATGCACAGGACTGGTTATTTTAGAAATCCTTGGAGGAGGCCTTTATTTAGCAGTGGACTTCATTTTGCAGAAACGAACGAACATGTCTGTTCCACTTGGCCCCTCATGTCTGGCCATTATTTAACTATTATTTTATAGATAACATAATCTTCATCATCAAGTAATTCACTGTCCATTGAAGGAAGGAACATGACTCTCTCCAATTTAGGTACTAGAGGCAAATGGGGGATTTAGCCACTGTCCAGACAAGTTGGGAAGTCCCGATCCTAGTACTGTAATATTTTCTTTAAACAGTTTTTCAATTATGTACTATTAAACGTGTACGTAAACAGGAGTGTTAGCTCTCTTTGGAGCATTCGTGCAAACACCGACAGAAGCGCACGCATCGTTCATAAAGCGACCGGCCAGACTGAAAAGGCTGTACGTGACTTTTAAATATTAATTAATTAAGTTAAAAAAGGTTCTGACACAATATTGGCAGACTATAACGCGACGTGGATGCAACTTTTCAGCTACATTGTTTTTTTTAGTGTACTGTGTAATACTGTGTATTTATATTATTTACTAGCGGCCGCCCGCGACTTCGTACGCGTGGATCCCGTTTTACCCCCTTCATCTATCTTACGCGGTTTAGATTTTTTCATTCAAATGTTTTTTCCCGCTAACTCCCGTTCCCGTGTGAATTTTGCAATATCCTGTTGTAACTAAGCTTTACGTTTACTAAGGTACCTACCTGCATGCCAAATTTCAAGCGTCTAACTTAAGCGGTTTAGATTTTTCATACAAAAGGATTTTCCCGCTAATTCCCGTTCCCGTGGGAATTCCTAAGTATACTATAACCTGCCCAGGAGTATGAAGAATAATTGTACCAAGTTTCGTTAAAATCCGTCAAGTAGTTTTTGTTTCTATAAGGAACATACAGACAGACAGACAGACAGACAGACGGACAAACAGACAGACAGACAGACAGACAAAACTTTTACTGATTGCATTTTTGGAATCAGTATCGATCACTAATCACCCCCTGATAGTTATTTTGAAAATATATTTCATGTACAGAATTGACCTCTCTACAGATTTATTATAAGTATAGATTTAAAATCTTTATTGCACACATTAAAAACAGGGGTACTTTAAAAAATAATGTGGGTATTGCACAAATTACTAAGATTTCCGCAAAAATCTTTAGGTACATTTTAGGACTCTATAGATAGCAAAACTGAGCATGTAATTAACATCTCTTTATAGAAAAGCAGAATTAATTTCTAGTACTTATATCAAAAGAAGTAGGTAAATAATGATTTTTATATTTGTACCCAAAATATTAGAAACAGTATCGTATAGTTTACCTTAATAGAATAGGCTCCAGAGGAATGGTTAGGAGAAAATTGAATGGCATAGACGACTTACATTGATGAGTGAATAATCCTTACATTTCCTCAAAATCTACGCTCCGTGGGGAGGAAAAATTAACCTACCCAGTGCTCACTGGACCGTTTTAACTTGTGGCGTTCCTGAATCAGTTACATACTTATAGTTAGATGGCCCGTGATATGATTTCATGATATTCCCATTGATTTTGATTAATTTGATCAAATGATGAATATTGAAAGGTAATGGGTAATAAAAAACTATCATTTTAATACTTTACTATTTTATTTTTGACTTTCTAATATAGGTACAGTACAGTACGCCATCTTGTACAGATCCTCTCTCACTCTGAGTGAGTCTTTTCTTACAAAATATTAGCTCTAGCTTTTTTGATGATGACTATAGGCACCATCATCATCATCATTTCAGCCACAGGACGTCCACTGCTGAACATAGGCCTCCCCCAAGAACATAGGCACCATAGGCTTCATATAAAAGCTCAATGTTGTTAGCGTGCTATGGAAAGAGCTACGCTCGATATTGATAAACTTAAAAATAAAATAATATAATTTAACACGAAACCAAGCGCTTAGCAACAACTTTTATTGGGAACGCTCTTGTTTGCTAATACATTCCAAAGAAATGTTTTGAAGGGATAAGATCGTATTTTCATAAGTTTGAAACAATATTGGTATTGGCCCAACGATCAGTGTCCTTCAAAAGGATGTCCCAAAATTAACGCAAGATTTTAATTAACTAGAAAACACAGTTTTTAGTCTTTTGATTTTTGTATTTGTAACCATTCAGTACTCGTATATTGGCTGAATTGTGTTGATACAACGTTGAATCTCCTACTTTAATGCACGTGTGATTGTGGACTTGTTGACATATATACGAGTAGACCTGTGATTTTAAGTAACCTCGTAAAAAGAAATCTAATGGTGTTAAATCACACGACCTTGTTCACGACGCGACACGACACGACATTTGTCACCGACACTCACGCACTACTCAACCAGTGTGTTTGGCGTCTCCAACGGATCCTGTCTCCCGGAATTTTTCAAATAATAATTTTGGGACATCCTTAACTAATAATATTTTTCAACAGACCGCGAATGGTTAGATCTTGTTTTGTTTTCTTTCTAAGATAGCAAACGTTTTAAGTTGCCGTAGAGTGAATAGAATGTATTTGTTGCAAGCAACCTTAAATATTTTTTATTTTTATTTTTTGCCAATGGCAACACTCTTGTACGCAATCTTTTGTGGAGTCGGTGTTAAAATGGTGTCTTGAATATAATTATTGTGATAACTGCAAATTACGGTGTTTTCCTGTACCAAGACCTGCCAGACATCAGTCCATCATACATCACACACCTCACACTGTCTCCGACAGTATTTTGTGTGTCACAATCACAAATCGATATAAATTATGGCCTATTATGTTATTCTGATGTATAAACAACATTCCTGTAAAGTTACATCAAAATCCGTCCAGCAGTGTTCGCAAAAAATAGTAATAAACACACATAAATCCTTATAAACTTTCGCGTTAATAATATTTTGTACGATTTATGACCTTTAGAACATCTAGTTCACAACTTTCCTTGACTCTACGCACTAACAGTGTTCCTTACGTCATCAAAAAGTAATTAGGCGTATATCATCAATTAATCATGTCCCATTACCTATGGCTTATCCCGATCCCATACTGAGGCATCAATGTACGCATTGTTGAGGTGATCCTACGTAATTACGTGCACGCCCAAGATATATTACGTCTCAATACCTCACTGTCAACGGTTACCGACTTGTCACTTAACTGGTAGGTAATCAATCAAGTACGATAGGCATTCAAAATAACCTGGAGAAAATAACCTTTTAAGTAAGTACTTGAAAAATCGTTCAGAGTAAAATTATGTTATACTAGCGGCCGCCCGTGGATCCCATTTTACGAGCTCTGTGATAGTGCGTGCACGCGCACTGTGAGACCTCATAGTAATGTCTGTCATTACGTGTGAATCCAAAGCGTTCCTTACCCTAGAAAAAGTGCTTGTTTCTTCATTATCATTCAGGACCGTTTCGAAGCACATCTGTGTAGGAAGTGAGGCATTGTGCGCGCTTTCTAAAGGCGTTCGAGATCTTACACGCCTCCTAATCGGTACCTTTTCGCGAATACCTTCATTGAGATAAACAAGATGTTTACGTAAATAGGCTGTTTGTTTTTTGTGACAAGCTATTTCCAGTTAAGGGTGCAAACATTGTCGTAAACTGCCGTTACGCTCTGGTGAAGAGGAGTGTACAGTCAGCGTCAAATAGTTCGTGATCGCCATCATCGAAAATTCACCACCATACAATTTTCAGTAAATAATTAAAAAAAATAAGATTTCATGGTTTTCCTTTTATTTGATTTATCAAGTTTGATAGAGAGATTTCATCCTTATACTTAACCCTAATGGTCGATGCAATAAAAATACAGGATGTAATTTTTAACAGATTTACTTAGTTGGTTCGATTCCCGGGTGTGGCAAGCAAAGGACATTGGGAACTTTAATATGAGAAAATGCCCCACGGCGGACAAAGATGAAACGTATTTTATTTCAAAGCTTTATACTTGTAGGTATATTCACTTAAAGCGCTATGTTGTGAAATATGGGAATTCTGAGATATGACGAGTCTAAGTTGAAAATATATTTGCCTAAAATGATTTGATATTTTTACATGTTATGTTGTTTGGCATTGCAGAGTAACCAAAAAAAGTAAATAAAATAATATAAATAAATAAAAAATATAAATAAAATAATATAAATAAATAAAATATTATAAATACTTAAATTAATATTAGACAACATCTCATATATTACTCCAACCCAAAATAAGTAGCTAAGGCATTTGTGTTATGGAAATCGGGAACGACGAACCACAACACACCCAAACCAGAGACAATGTGAAAAGATCGTTTTCTATATTGTCCCGGCCGGGAATCGAACCCGGGACCTCAGGATTGGCCCGGCACACCTTGAAAACCGGTGTGTGCGCCTCTCCGCCACGGAGGTCGTCAAAAATATTACCTAAATGTAAAATAAAATAAAATATTAAAACTTCATTTTCTCAATATTCCCATATAAGAGAGAAAAAAAAAATGCACGGAAATTCATTGGATATTAGTATGTATCATCTGTGATAGGTTTCGTTTGTGTCCGCTACTTTTCGAAAAGTGGGGCAAAAAGTTCCCAATGTCATTTATGGAAATATTAGAAATGCAGTTTTATTTCTTCTCAAAAATAAAGGAATGTTTTCTTTGAGTAAATTTTCTATCTATAAGTAGTAGGTGGCATTACAAAATTCCACTTTTTATAATAAGTATGTCTGCTGAAACAACATTTTGTTTCTACACATAAAAGGCAGGCTCCGCTGCACGGCAAAAGCGCAAGGTGTCAAAAGCGGCATTTTCAATTAAGGCAGAGCCAACTCATTTCCGGTGACGTCACGCCGCTCGCGTCCCCGCTTCCGCTGTCTTCGACGGGTTAATGCGGTGCACTTAATTCGATGAGTAATCTATAGGTGTGGTTTGACCCTATATGTATTAGTAATTGTAGTTAATACTTGGAAACGACTACGCAATGTTAGCATAATTAATTAAATTGAAAATTTCGCAACCCGTAGAAATATTAGTTCCGTTGTTGTTTTGTTACATTAAAGGTGTAGGTTGATGATTAATTTAATCTAAATTACTCGTATAATACGACTAGGAGGAAAGACTTGATTGTTTGTTTGTATTCAATAGACTCCGAAGCTACTGGATTTATAAAAAAATTCACCATTAGAATCTTAAATTAATTTTATGAACGTTGGCGACACGAAGGTCGCCGTATCAGCAAGTTTTATTATATTATTACAACTTAATTGTAACAAATTAACTAACTTTAGATTAATTTGCAAGTTTTTGGTTTAATTTACCCATCTATAATACCTCAGATTTACGCCTGATTAAAGTGGAGTTTCCATTCCATTTCGGGTTAAGTTTATCTCAACGAATTATACCTACTTGAGCCAAAATCGTTAACGTTAAGTCAACAAAGGCTTCTGAGAATTCTGACAGATGATTCTCGTTAGTCCCTGGTTAGGTCGAGGTATTTAATTAAACACTACAATCGGCCGAAGTTTCGGCTCATTGCCGAACTGCGGTCGTTGTGTTCACGGCCGAACAACTTCGGACTGATCTTAGTGACGCAACGATCCAATATTCGGTGATTTGTGTGCCAGATTATGGTTTTGTGTTGACAAAGGACTAGTTCTAAATCAGTAGGTTATCTAATACAGTCAACACATCAAACCCTAAACACGGACCTCGACTCTGGACATGTTAGATTTTAAACTTTCGCATTCCATTTCGACTAAAATAGAAAGAGCCGCCAGTCTGCTTGTGGCCACGTTTGTGGAAACGTCAAGCCGTGAGTTGAGAATGTATCTCATATATAGGGTGGAATTTTGTAATGCCACCTGGAGTGAAAGTACTTTTAATACTGTAGATAGAAAATTTTACTCAAAGAAAACATTCCTTTATTTTTAAAAAGAAAGAGACATGCATTCATAGATTTTCGAAAAATTTTCGAAAATTCACCACCATACCATAAATTTTTCTGTGAATAATTTAAGATTTCATGGTTTTCCTTTCATTTTATTTATCAAGTTTATTAGAGAGATATTTTCATCCTTATACTTACGGTCGATGCAATAAAAATACAGGGTGTAATTTTTAACAGATTTTAGTTGGTTCGATTCCCGAGTGCGAAAAGCAAATTTTTGGAAATCTTTGAATGCAGTTCTATTTCTTTTCGAAAATAAAAGAATTATTTCTTTATTTAAAATTTTCTATCTACATTCTACAGTATTAACACCCGTATTCACAAACGATGCTTGCTTAAGCGAATTACAAAAATCGAACGCACAGCGTTGAATAGAGCATTGTGATTGGTTCAGATGTCACCCTGTGCGTCCACGCGCACTGTGAGACCTCATAGTAATGTTTGTGAATACTAGCGTAAGAGTATTTTCCCTCCAGGTGGCATTAAAATTCCACCCTGTATAAACATCGCGATAAGACCCGTGTCTTTCTATTTCGACAAGTTGTCAAAAGAAACAGAAAGTATAAGTCACCGACATGATTCTTTTGAACTAAAGCCGCCGTAAAGGTACAATAATATTCTCAAGGATGTTTGTGCCTTGTAGTTATAGCAGGACAGGATGGGACCACTCTCATTTATCTCGTAAATCTCGTAAAAGGTACAAAAATGTGACCATCATGGCTTACCAAGCTTATACTCCCCCCAAGAAAACCAAACGCCATCGAGTATAGGCCATGTCCTTCAAATTCAAATTCAAAACGTTTATTGCAATTACAATTTATAGTGGTGTTACAAATAGAGGTAAATACACATATGACGCCCTGCACGGGCACAGCAAAACATCAGAGAGAGGGTTAATATAATTTAATTATCTCTGTGATCTAGTGGTAAAAAGACCACCTGCTTCAGACGCAGAGGTCCCGGGTTCGATTCCCAGTGGGGGCAGATTTTTGTGTTCGGTTTGGTTGTTGGTAGGGTTTGTTCTAAGTACACCTGGCTAGCTACCACCATCTTACCTAAGTATGTCGCCATAACAACAATGTTAACAGCATTGTTGTGTTCCAGCAGTTAGAGGTAAGATAGCTAGTTCCTCCATAGTTGAGGATTCCGGGTGAAGCTCGCTTCCACCTTCGGCTTGATCATGACTTATTATCATCAGGTGAGATACAGGCCAAGAAATTCCTCGTTGTGGATAGAAAAAAAATTATTTCAATTTCATTTGCCTATGATAATTAAGTTCATGTTCCTGTATTAGAGACTAAACTGATGATGATAATATAGATATCTGTTTCTCACACCCCTATATTATTATGATACGACGACTAAATTGTTTGCCTCTTGTGCTAAGATTCTGTACAAAGTTTCAGGGTGCGCCAAAGTTCACCTAAATTTTCAACTCCGAAAATTGGAAGTCCGAAAATGTTCTTCCTAAAATTTTTCATCCTAACAATCACAATCCCTAACTACTCTGTCTCTAATGTTCATAATTCCGAATCATTCAACTTCATAATGTCATTAGCAATAAACATCTATTATACTTTTATTTGTTCTCCTAGATTTTCTAAACATAACCACATTTTACACTATTATTCAAAGTCATATCTTTTTTGTTTAGATTTCTTTCTTTGACGATATATTAAAGTTCAAGTTTGTTGTTGCACGTATACTTGAGTCCCGCTCCAGTCATTCAGTCAAGTTCCAGAAACGAATCGGTCCTATTCATAATTATTGGTTTAGGTTAGGTTACAACTGTGACCACAACGCACGAGCCGAGCGAGCGAAGCCAGAGTCCCGCTCCAGTCATTCAGTCAAGTTCCAGAAACGAATCGGTCTATTCATTATTATTGGTTTAGGTTAGGTAAGAACTGTGGCCTTACGTTTCATTCGCGAAGAACGTACTTCTGTACGTAGTATTTATTATTATTCTATGGTATGAGTGAAAATATTATGGTAATGTTTAGGGATAAAAGTGTTATGATAAAAAACAGTAGGAGTTTAAATATATTTACATAAATGATATTATTGATTACAATTTTCGGAAACATGAGTGTTATGAACATCGCCGGTAGCACTACAAATAGTATGAATGAAAACTTTAGGATGAAAAATTTTAGGAAGAGTGATCATTCGGATTTGAAAGCGTTAGGAAGAACAATTTCGGGTAAATAACTTTAGGTGAGCCAATATGGACCCAAAGTTTCAAACAAATCAAGCAAATTTCATGTACCAGAATAAGATTAAAAGCTATTAAATCAAAAACTCGATCTCTAAAGACAAAAGAGACGACGTACGTTATTTGCAATCCAGTTGACGTATGTACTGCTCGAGAGCTAGAACAAACACAGTGTCGTCTTAAGATGTCGTGTGTTTTCCATTATAATTACCAACTGCGAAAGGTCGGCCATGTTGGTTTTTTAGCTCTACCTACCTATTATTTCGATAAGTATCCATTCACAGCTTCAATATTTACCATAATTATACTGTATTCAGTTTCAGTATTGATATTAAAAATAGAATTTTACTAAGTCTTCTTATGTACTTTTATTTAGGCTGAGATTAGAGTTTTCTATTTATGGACTGTGTGTCTTCAATACGCTATAAATAAATTTATAATATTTCAAGGACAAGAGCTCAATTCAGAATTGAAACTAATGATAGCAACTAAACTTTTTCTACATTTTGTGGGCGTAGTATTCAGCCAGTCTTCTGAAACACAATCAGGTAAGTACTTAGTAAGAATATAGATTTTTTTTAATACTAGACATCTAGTATTCAAACAACCAAAATAGTATTTATCAAACGTTTAATTTTAGATGAAACGATTCGCTCTTTTTTGTTAAGGCAGGTTTAGTCTGCACCTCCACGATTTCTATTATAAACTATTTCAAATACTTACGCAAATACTCTCCTTTTGAAGTAAATCCATTGTTATTTTAACGCTGTGGATTTAACTAATCACCGATTAGTGGATGAATGGGAATAAAGATAAAACGAGAACGACGAACGGTTAAAATAGTTTTCTAAAGGTGAGTGTAGACTGGAGCAGGGGCTTCCAAAGTGTGCGTGCATATTGTAGATACATGTTTTAATTTTTGTCCCTATCTACCTAACCTAGCTACTATCAACTATCATTATAGTTGCCTATTTCTTTCGATTGTATCTTTTTCAAAGGGTTGGGCGTCGTGACAAAATACTAAAGTAACTGCGATGAAAAAGATTGAGAACCCCGAGACTAGAGCACTTCTATGTAAAGTAACGTGCTTACATACAAAACAATACAGGTAAAAGCTCTGTTACTAAAGCATTTTCGTGTAGTGTATACTATAGTGGGTTTGTACAATTTTAAGCTTCAACCACACCAAAGCGTGCAGATCGCCATCGCCGGCGCGATCAAAGGCCAATGACAGGTCGCGCGACCTATGACAGTTTATGCGACCTGTCATTGGCCTTTGATCGCGCCGTGATCCGCACGCATTGATGTGGTAGAAGCATTACTTATATTTTTGCATGCCATACTCTGGTGAAAATGTGTGATCCTACTCTAGTCTACTTCACCATCTACTTACATGTACCAAGCGAAATAAATGATTTGAATTGGGTTGGAACAAAACGTGAGTGTACTCACCGTATGGTTCCTGAAAGGGTGATACAGTATATCATAATATGATAGAGAGAGATTATCATAGACCGGCTCGTTGTTCTGTTATAAGTAAATGCTCTAGTGTATACTCACCTTAATTCTTTGAAAGCTCGATCAAAATAGAATTCTGTTTCAGCAAATTAACAGCTCTGCGCCTGAAGTTGGTATTGTCTATTTATCAGATAAAGTTAAAATTAAACGCGAAGACTGTAGGCAAAAACTTAATCAGTGAGTTAAGAACTTGTCCATTCATACAATTTCTTCTCTTACTCAGAATTCTCTCGCATTCTTCCTTTTTAGACAGCTTCCAGACTTAAATAGTTTATTATTTATTGAAATGTTAAGACATTTTTTTAATTTAAAAATAATAGGAAACTGAAAAACATCAATATTTTAAACTGCAACCTCCAACCCGCCTGCCAAGCGTGGGAATTATGGCATAACCCTCCACTATTAGAGGAGGTTCATAGTCCAGCAGTGGACTGTAAAGGGCTGTTGATGATGATGCGTATATTGAGGAGCAATACTAGTTCACATTTAGAACTAATGTTGCACCTTGCCAGAATCAAACCGTTATAATTAAAAGCATCGAATATTATTGCCTACTAGCGGCCGCCCACAACTTCGTACGCATGGATCCCGTTTTACCCCTAAGGGTGGAGTTTTGTAAATATGTTCTTAGCGAATGTCTACACCCTATATGGAACCTACCTGCCAAATTTCAAGCTGTAATACCTTCGTAAAGAAGGTATATCTCTCAACTCGACTGAAGCAAATTTCAATATAACAATTTTTGATTATACCAAACTGCAGCTGGAACCTAAGCAGCTTTGAATTGGCAAACTTTACTTAGTTTGGCAACACTACTAAAATTTAACTGCATTTACTTACCATTAACACAATGCATGCAATGCATTTGGCAAATATACTAAGAGCATTTTGTTTAAACTCTTACATTCTTAGGCCATAAATGCCACTGGAGTATGTGCGTTATTGCCAAATAAATTGAGTATATTGTACGTATACATCCTAACGCTGTGTGTGGCTTAATGCATATAATATGACTACGCACACAATATACTTTTTTCAAAGTCAAAGTCAAAGTCAAAGTCAAAAATTTCTTTATCTGTATGGACTATTAAAATAGTGCTTACAAAATCGTCACATTGTCATATTTCAAGAAAAAAAAAAGACTATTGATAAAAAAAAACCTATACGCTTTTCTCTTATAGAGCCTTTACATGTATCATACTCTTTTTGCCCTACTAGCGCTTCGAGACCAACATTTGGCAAGTGCTGAGAAGAAGCGCCGCACTCTCAGTCACCACCGTCTGGCCGGCTGAAATAAATAGGAATAACTAGGCTGTCCTGCGCTGCCCGCATCCAGGGTCTTCCCGCTACCTTTACCAGATCGTCGGTCCGCCTAGTAGAAGGCCTGCCCACGCTACGTCTTCCAGCCCGCATTGTGGAAAATCTTGGGGGAGGCCTTTGTCCAGCAGTGGACATCATTTGGCTGAAACGAGGAACAAGGCTGTTACCATAGTCAATATACCGTGCCAAATTGAAGTCTATTTTATAGTATTTGCAAGCACAATCCTAGAAAACCCATTGGAATAATGCAAGTAATAAAATTGACAATTGTCACGAAACCAATCCAAATGTAACGCATTGTTTATGTTTTGGCAGAGAATTTGGTGTGTTACACAGTAGTGTAATATTTTTAGCTGCATGGTTTTACTAAAATGGGATAGCTGTGCCCAAAATAATATCGACACAAAACCTAATTATGTACCTACATTTGAAACTACTTATTTGACAGACCTTTGACTGCAGGAGTATTATATAGGTACCCTTTAAAAAATAACAGTAGTATCATACTAATATTATAAATGCGAATGTTTGTTACTTCTTCACGTCTAAACGGCTGGAGCGATTTTAATAAAACTTGATATGGAGTTAAAGGCTACGCGGGTAACAACGCGGGGCACAGGTAAGTAGTTTAAACTATTTATTATCTTAGCAAAAAAATGTTTACCCATCAAACCCAAAGCGGTAAATAATTGATTACCTACTGTATCTTGATTCGCAGGGCTTGAAAATCTACAAAGATTGCAGCAATGTCTTGCATCTTTGCATTAGGTGTGCGGCCGATACAACAGGAAATTATTCCAGCGTGTACCAGCAATAAGTCCTAATTTAGGATAAATTGCATGTATTTAGTTTGCAACAGTCCAGCATTTGCAGTAACATCCATCACCGGTTATGGGCGAGTTGTTTGCTAGAGGAATTTTAACCGAAACACGGTTGTGCAGAGTGCAATTTGGGGAAGCGGTGATTTGAGAAGTGTGGACAAAGATTAGAAGCGATGCGTTATGTAAACAAATGGATAAAGTTAGTTGGTATGGTGGTATATCTAAAACAAAAATATAAAGAAAACCTTCAGAAAAAAACATAAGTATCATCACTCATTTTCAAATCATCTACTCTGACACTGAAGGACATTTTTTACTCGTATACTGCAAAATCAGCGATTTATAGATCTCGGTTTAAGTTGACTGAATTGGAAACGATTAAAATACCAAGTATACAATCACGGGCTTTGATAGTTAGTTTTAAAACTAGCAATACAGCGCTATCAAAAAGCAAAAAAAAACTAAGTTTGTGACCTGTTCACGTCCACCTGTTCGGGTTCAAACGACGGATTACTCTTTAAAAAAAAGAATTTTCACTGTTGTGTTTCACAACCGAAAGCCTACTCTGAATGCTTGAATGAATGACAGGTGACACTTCTAAGTATTTTCGACTGTTTTTAAAACGTAATCCTATGTTTGTACGCAAATAGGGCAATGGACGCAAATAGGGCAGTGGACGCAAAGAAGCAACATTATTTTATACATATAAGTTCTTGCAACTCACGAAAACTAGTGAACTTTATTGTGTGTGTACGTGTACATGCACATAACGATAGCGTAATGCTGTCTAAACTTTTGAATAACAAACAGTAGCGAGCCACCACACATGTAACGCTCACTCGCCTTCGTGAAAAGTACATACACCAACATACACCGTCTAACTACTCGTAGTAATACATACTAAAAGAAAACTTCCATAGTAATTTGATGCATGGAACGTGGCGTAAACTAATTAGCAAATGTGCAAATTATATTAGCTTAATGATATTCGCTATGACGGGACCCACGTCAGTCAGAAATTGTTTATATGATGTGAAAAGTTACACATCTTGATGTAATAGCCAAATAGGCAAGATGATGCTCCAAGAAATTGCTTAGTTGCAATGCAAAGGCTCTTTAGATGATAGAGTACAGTTTTTAATTGATTGTTTTTTGCATTAACTAACAACCTTTGTGAAAACTTGTATAGCTAAATCTTTGAACTGCGTTATTTTAATACTAGATTTTGCCCACGGATTCACCCGCGTGAAATTTAGCTTCTCACAGATCATTATAAATTACAGCGTAAATGTTATTCTGATGTATTAACAATTATACTGTACAGTTTCATCACAATTTTGCTTGAAAAAATCACAAATATCATCCTTACATCCACAGTCACACAAACTTTCACATTTATAATAATAATTATTAGTAGGAGCAGGATTATTCTGATGATTTAGGAAAAACATTCATAGTAGATTAATGTTCATTTTTAAGTAGACAACATTTTATAGCCAGAATCTAAGCTAATGATGTAAGCTTGATCGCCAATAAAAACACCTTTTTATATAAAAATTGCGTTGTTCTTATAAATTGATCGCTCCCTAACGAGTACAGGTGATATATCATTGAGACGGAAACTCGAGATGGTACAAATGACACCCTAATAAAATACGTAGTAGGTTCACATAATATTAAAAAGCACATTCAATATAATAACTCGGCAGATAGTTACTTATTTGTTATATTTTTTGTCATAATATGTGGGCGAAATATTTAACTCGTTATACAATGGAACAATAAAAATAGACAATTATTCTAGGAGGATCATTTTATATACAGGGTGATATTGTTATCAGTATCCAAATTTTTGTATTATTTTTTTTTCATATTTCATTATTTTTATCCGCTGCGCGCGGTTTCAAAATTGGCTCACGTGGATAATTTGCTTCATTCATAGAAAAATACGTACAACCAGTTTGCTACGAAGCTTAATAGACATAATGGTATGCGAAAAATAAGCCTTAACTTTCAAAATTAAGATATGGGCAGTGGGCACCCGCAAATTAGATTTACAATATTTTTTTTCGCGAAAAATACCGCGATTAAGAATATTAGCATAAAGTTGTATTTTTTAATTGTTTCTATAGAGCTTATTAAATCACCCTGTATTTTTAGACTAGTCAGTTCTGACATTGGTCTGAGTTTTGAGCTCGAAGTGAACCCTCTGATTTCAAATTCACTGTGCTAATACCGCGTGGCGCATTTGTCTAACACAGTTTTACTCAAAACAGGCCACGTGCGAGAGATATCTGTGAAGGTGTCGTGTTATACGAGCGGTTGAGGGATTGCTTGACATACTTTTTACTGTGTCGTAATTTTTATGAAAGTGGAGAAGGAAAACCACCTCGAGGTTATGAGTAGTTATTGATGAACAGAGACTGTTTAACGCCCGTATTCACAAACGATGCTTGCTTAAGTGAAGCAGCAGCAAGAAATCGAACGCACAACGTTGAATAAAGCTCTGTGATTGGTTCATAATATGTCACCCTGTGCACTGTGAGACCTCATAGTAATGTTTGTGAATACGGGCGTTAATCTCTGTTCATTATTTAACACACTAAACGGCTTTTATTTGGTATGTAAACGGACGACCCCTCTTACCAGAGGCAAAATAGAGAACCCGGCCCTACGCTGGCCAAACGGTTTTTGGGAGGTCTAATGTTCGCTCGGGAAAAGTATTTACTCTGCCAAAACCACATGGCTATAAAACATTCTATGATTCTGTCTACGAGAGAAATACTCTATTAATATTGTATTCCAAAATTATTTATATTAATAAAAAAATACATGCATATACTTACTTACTCACTCGTATCGGTTTGCATTGCAGACTCACCAAATAATCATGACAGCCGCAACGGCATCCTGAAAATAAAGAACAATATGTTTTGTAAATAGGTAGGTACTAAACTAACATCGTATACATGTATAAAAGCGAAAGTTCACTGACTGACTCACATCATGAAATCTCAGAAACTACAATTGCTAGGAGTCTCAAATTTTTCATTGGGGTTCCTTTTAGACCGTAGGTGCTCACTAAGACGTGATTTTGCTAAATTCAACCCCTAAGGGGGTAAAACGGGATCCACGAGTACGATGTCGCGGGCGGCCGCTAGTCCTACATTCGAGTATTTCCTTGAATATCATACGTTTTACTAATTTACATAGGTCGAAACTCTGAAGATGGTCCCATGATGGTAACAAATTGTAATTGTAATACATTATAGAGGTCTCGTAGAATAAAGTATACCGGGTGAATTTTTGTAGTAGTTGTGTTGTTGGCCAGATCTTAAGAAAAAACTTGATGAAAATTTCGGTG
This sequence comes from Ostrinia furnacalis, assembly GCF_004193835.3. Taxonomy (NCBI): domain Eukaryota; kingdom Metazoa; phylum Arthropoda; class Insecta; order Lepidoptera; family Crambidae; genus Ostrinia; species Ostrinia furnacalis. Next base: position 71,259 of record NW_021134474.1, read on the forward strand.
ACAACGTTTACCCGGCTAAACTAATATGGCTAACTATACGAACCTGTAGACAGTTACGAGGACATTGGTCACTTTATGTAGCGAAATTATTGCGTACAAAAAAGCCAGAGTGAAGAAATCACAATCATAAAGAAGTTTTTATCAAAATTATTCCCACGTCTTCTTCGGCAGTATTTATTTATAGTTTTTGTTAACGCCAGATAAGTACCTATTGATAATTGTGAAAAATCTAAACGTTAAAATATCAGTATTGATAATGCCAATGAGCTGCAGTCAGACTGAAGACCTGAGACTCGCTCTAAAAACTTCAGAATAGTGGGACGTGCATGGACGTCTCCCCGCACTTTTATGCTAAGTGATGAGTTGTATTTAAAATGAGGCAATATAAAAGAGAATTGATCTCAGCCTTTAATAGTATGCTAGACAAAACAACCCTGTATCGTGTTAGTGTCGGTATAACAAATAAAATAAAGTGGAAGGGTTATGTTTGAGCCACCCAACTACCCTGGAAGAAAAATAATGTGTTTACGCTCTATGGTAATACCCGTAATGTGTGTTGTATAAAAACTACGCTATTTTTGTTTTTGAGCTCTGAAAATAACTGATATTTTTTCTCTAGAAAAGTCTGGAAATATCTACTCTAACATAATTTCTTTCTTTGTTTAAAAACCATACAAAAACCATCAGAATAGATGAGACCTAGCCTAAAGACATGGGTAGGTATTTATTTTTAAAAGAAATAAAAAAAATTACAGGAATGCTAAAATTTCTCAATCGCGGGATCCAGTAATGCGGGATCATGCAAGACTGGACTGTCATGTGAACACACATAATGCGTGTTTGAAATTCGAATTACAAATTCGAACGGATCATTCTTTGCGGGACTCTGCAAACGGGATATTATTACTCGAGTATACTACTGAACGGGATCCTGCAAGGAACAGTTCCTGCAAAAAACAGGATGTCTCCGTAGAAACAAGCCCTAATTAAGGTATTTACAGTCGATGGAATGGAACATCCGTTTCTTCTCAGCACTTGCCATATGTTTGTCTCGAAGCGCTGGTTGGGCCCAACCCAAAAGATAAGAAGACATGTAAAGTGCCCCTTAAGGGATACCTTTTATTTACTGTATTTTGACGTTCATAAGTGCCACTAGTGATCAAAAATGAATAAAATAAATATTTTTGATTTTGATTTTGATTTTTGAGCATACCTATATTCTTGTTGTAAACTACCACCTATTACAGTTTTTTTTTTATCCACAACGAGGAAGCTCTTGGCCTGTATCTCACCTGATGGTAAGTGATGATCAGGCCGAAGGTGGAAGCGAGCTTTACCGGGAATCCTCAACCACAGAGGAACTGGCTATCTTACCTCTAACTGCCGGAACACAACAATGCTGTTAACATTGTTGTTATGGCGACAGATTTAGGTAAGATGGTGGTAGCTAGCCAGGAACAGTTACACAAGAACATAGCACAATATTTATCTTGACATCCCGGTTGTCCACACTACCCGCAACTGAAAATATTTCCCTTTCATCTGTCGTTTACAATAGTGAAAACAATACATCACAAAAACAAAAAGGCTGTTTTCCTTGAATCGCTTCGAATAAACCTTTTTTTATTGAAGGTGGCATATTTCACGTAGAGGGTCTTATCCTTTTTTGGATATGTGTACTTTGCTAGGTTTTTACGGGTGAAATAGAAGATACAAATTCTATTTGACTAAGAACTTAAGTGACCCAGTTTTTGTCTTTTTTTTTATGGGACAGGAGGAAAACGAGCAGACGGATCATCTAATGGTAAATGATTACCGCCGCCCATAGATATCCGCAGTAAAGAGAGTTTTTTTGTAAAGAAAACAACTGAAAACATGTAATGAAAACCCTGCTACCTCTCTCTTGTTAAATGTCTGCAAGCGAGATAGAAAGCGTGTAGGTACATACAGATACAAATCTTTACTTGTGTTGATGGCCTTAACTCTCATTGCGCAATCCATACACAGTAAGCGCTCCTGCACACGACGCCGCCACCGCGCCGCCGCCTCGCCGTCGCCGCGCCCCTACACTGTTCATACGCACCGAGTAAAGCCCGCCGCCGCGCCATCAAAGCATAATTTCCCGAGCGGCGCGGCGGCGGCGCGGCAGCGGGCTTCACGAGGCGCGTATAAACAGTGCAAAAGCGCGGCGGCGGCGTCGTGTGCAGGAGCGCTAAGGCTGAGTTGCACCAACTTCCTTTGACCGTAACTGTAACGACAACCGGTGTTTTTTGTTTGAAGTTTGACAGATTTTTGACGTTTGTCAAAGTTAAAGTAAGATGGTGCCACCCAGCTAGCGACTAGATCCATAATCTTGTCAATTTCATATATTATAGCTTGTCGTCGCGACTCCGCGACTCTGACGCCAAGTGTGCGAAGCTTTTTATTTTGTAGAAATTATCAGCTGTTGCGTCTAGTCGCCGCGTCTGTTACTGTTGCGTGTGGCCTAATTGAAATTCAAATTCAAATAGTTTATTCAGTATACATATATAATGTGCGCATACACTAACAGAAAACCTTTTATATTGCTCTTCCTAATGGCCCCATTTTAAAACTTTAACAAGAGATTTAAGGAGGGCAAGTTTTCACCTGTCAACGGACAATAGTCCTGCATTAACATTTAGAGGACTTGGAAGCACGTTTACGATAAATGTTGTTTTCCACTAGCAGAAGAACACACGCGATGTTTACTCGAGTGTCTGGAAATGCACTTTGAATTGAAAGAAAATAGCATTTAAGTAGTTGAGTGTTTTAAATTTATACGTTATTTATTTAGTCCGCATAATGCAGGTTTTGTTTAATTGAGGACTAGATGGCGATGATGTGAGGTGAATTTTATTTTATTTTTGTTTATTCAGAAAACCACAGCTCTTTATAATAATAATACAAACAAGTATATTTGTTGTTAATAGTCCAACGGTGAAGGTGTTGAACTGGCGGACTCAAGATCCGAGGAACGCTGGTTTGAACCCCACCGCCGCTGGACTATCGTGGTGAACCAACTCCTAGCACAAGTACCTATATTATATTGAGTTTACCACTAGGGGTTATGGGACATAAGTATCTTTATAAAATAAATTTAAAAAAGAGAGAAAGAAAATTAAACAAATTAAATAAGTAAATGGAAAATAGAATCCCTGTCTCTTTCCTACTGGAACACTAGGCTAATATGCAAACGCATTTGCCCTGCTAAAAGCACCCGTTCAAAAATGGTTATACATAAGTGAAATGGTAGGTAACTCTAAAAGACATGGTTGAACCTCACTTAAGTTCCATTATACGTGGCAGGAATAACGAATAAATAAATATCCTTGGACATTTTACATTGCGCCATCTAGTCCGAAACTAACACCCGTATTCACAAACGATGCTTGCATAAGTGAAGCAGCAAATCAAACGCACAGCGTTGAATAGAGCTCTGTGATTGGTTCGCGTGTCACCCTGTGCGTCCAGTCGCACTGTGAGACCTCATAGTAATGTTTCTGAATACGGGCGTTAGAGATTTCTTTCGTATGTTTCTAATCTTGCAAACATTCGTATTCATGATTGTCTACACTTAATATTATAAAGAGGAAAACTTTGTTTGTTTCTTTGTTTGTTGTAATGAATAGGCTCAAAAACTACTGGACCGTTTTTAAAAAATCTTTCACCATTCGAAAGCAAGCGAGTAACATAGGCTAAATTTTATTTTGGAAAAAAAAATAGGGTTCCGTAAAATATGTAGATAATGTAGTCCACGCGCGCAAAGCCGCGGGCGGAAAGCTAGTCATAGATAAATAGGAGTATAACGAATAGCACTATATTTTTCCTCCTTTATTTAGAACCTAAAAGCCTCCGTAATATGTTTGTCTACAACATCTTAGCAACAAGCAAATTACAACTTCGTAAATGGTTAGGCTACGGTCACATTAACCTCCTCTCCCTGCGTTGTTTGGAAGAGATCGCTTCCTAATGATAAGAGCGCCTAAATTGTGCCAATTCAACTTACAATGTTTCCTGTGATTATCAGTTTTGTGTGGGTACAGGCGAATATTACTTAGTTAAAAACAATTCAATAAGTTTTTAGGCATTCTCATGATAGCAAAGTCGAAATAACGAAAAGTTTCAAGATAATCCAACCTAAAATGTCCAGAAATAAATAAAAAATAATAAATTAAATAGGCTTTCATTACGTATTTCTTTAAACTGTTTTTTATTTAAAGTTATTGAAACTTGTAGCTATCGCAATACGCAAAAGGTTCACTGGTGACGCTCTTCTCAAGGTGGTATCTACAGAATACCAGCGTCATTTCTGTAGAGCATGACACACGCTGAGTAGGTGCCATTTTGGTTCAATTTCTATTCCATCAAATAACCAATCAATTATTTTTCCTTTTTTCTTTCTTCCTTTCATATCTGATAACCTTTCAAATACGGATCACAAACAGTCTAAACATCCATATCTTATATTTTTTCGTTCTAGTGGCCACTTCCAAGCTACAAGTGATTAGTGGCTGTAAGTGAACTTTCAATTAGCGTGGCTAAGTGTAACGTCATACTTGGAAGTATTTGAGCAACAAGCGAGTTTACAGCCTCCCTGAGTGTAACTCAGGCAGTTTCAGCGCGATCTCCACAAGATGCCACGCGTTTATTGGTACTTTCTAATAGGGTTAAACTACATTACTGGTTTTTAATTTTTGACAAGAATACATAGTTGTGTTTGGAGATGTTTGTTGTGTTTGGAGCTGACTGACATCTTAAGTTTCCAAATGCAGTATATTTAAGAAGCTAATACGCGGACTCTTTAAACGTAGGTACGACTCGAATTATGATTCGATGCCCAAAGTTAAAATCAAACTTGAGCACAGAATGGATACAGACTACAGCAAAATAACGTCTATTGCAACGAGATAAAATACCACAGTATACTTATAGCTAAACTAGCGGTCACCTGCGACTTCGTACTCGTGGATCCCGTTTTACCCCCTTAGGGATGGAGTTTCGTAAAATCCTTTCTTAGCGGATGCCTACGTCATAACATCTACCTGCATGCCAAATGTCAGCCCGATCCGTCCAGTGGTTTGGGCTGTGCGTTGATAGATCACTATGTCAGTCAGTCAGTCAGTCACCTTTGAGTTATGTATATTTAGATAGATACTGTCGTCTGCACAGCTCAAGCGCCAGCTCCAGCCCGTCATAGTAAGACGTTACTATCACAGTCAATATTAATTCTTGAGAGTAAATTCATACTTGAGTGTCTTTCCACGATACCGTAGTGTGGTGTGACCCTTACCATCGGCCATTTACCGCCTAAAGTTTCCTCCAATTACAGGGCGTTGGGGTGGGGATGATTTTGATGATAATGGACCTTTATTTGGGGGTTGATGGCGAATTTTACGACGGACTGAATATCAGTCAAGAATTTTATGTTATCTCAAAATAATGTGTAACGTCGAGTTTTTATTTTTGTGTTTAAGAGCTGATGTTTCACGCTTTCTTTTAGACTTTACTTATTGTAAATGTAAAAGTTTTGGTCAGTGTCTGTGTTGAAAAGAGTTCCCTGTGGGTGAAACTTTGTATGGAGAATCAATCATAATTTATCACATGTTGGACATGCAATCGGACTTCAATACTTCTTATATGTAGGATAAACAACAAAAATGTTTTGCTTTTCTCGCTGATGCTGTTTATTTCCAAACCTTATCATTGATAAGATAAACACTGTAAACAAATTTCGTGACCAAAAAAAATGGTTATTCCCCTGACCTTCAAAATAGGAAAACCTGCTTTTTAAGGATGAAAATTAAATGATGTACGTTACATGAACTACCAAAACATTCGTTCAACTGTTACTAAATATTTAGTACGAGTATCAACCGAACTGTAACATAAAAATATCGTCCCACTTTTTATTATAAACTCTGTAGATAAATTCAAATCAATACCCGTGCATTCAATTAAAATACACTACTCCGCAAAATCAGTTAAACACGAAGTTTAATTATAAATAACAAAGGTTTCAACTTAAATGAAAATCGTAGAATGTAACAGACAATTAAAGTTTTCCCAATCAATGGTACTTACAGACTTTCAGTTCACGCTTGCAAGTTTCACTTTAAGGCCACTTGTACACGCTAAGAAAAGTCGCGGGGCCTACGCAAGAATTCGTGTCGTATCTACACACGAACCGTGTACATTGCTCCGGCGCTGACCAAGAAATAAAGCTGGTTTTAGAATCGCGCTGACTGCTCGCTGATCGTCGGCACTGACAAATCAAAATGTATGTAATTGAAGGGAACGTTTCTGAGTGACGCTGATCGCTCTGCGCCGACGCTCCATACATTTCGGCTATCAGCGCTGACGGTCAGCGTGCGTCAGCCTGATTCTAAAACCAGCCTAATTCTTGTCTGCGCTAGATACGTCACGCGGCGGACGCGCACTGTGTGACAAGTAGAGATGGGTTTGTAGCCAGCTAGTTTGGATAATTACTGATTATTATCTATTAATAGCCATTATTAGCCATCCATTGTCTAGTAACCCTGCTATTAATAGTTTCTTACGTTTTTTCTTCCACCTTTAAAATCAATTCAATATTAAAATCAAATATTATTACTCAAAGAAACAAAAAAGAACTAAAATGTTAAAAATTATCAATGTAATTTATATAAACGACATTGTAGTTAAAAAAGAATCTAAATAAAAAGGAGAAACTGACTGACTTAGTGACAGATCAACGCACAGCCTAAACGGCTAAACGTAGGCACTTGAAATTTGGAAGGGACGTAGCTTAGGTACCGTAGAGGTGCATTAAGAAAGGAATTCCCGAAATTCCCAAGGGAACGGGAATTAGCGGGAAAATCCTTTTGTATGAAAAATCTAAACCGCTTAAGTTAGACGCTTGAAATTTGGCATGCAGGTACCTTAGTAAACTTAAAGCTTAGTTACAACAGGATATTCCAAAATTCCAACGGGAACGGGAGTTAGCGGGAAAAAACATTTGTATGAAAAAATCTAAACCGCGTAAGATAGATGAAAGGGGGTAAAACGGGATCCACGCGTACAAAGACGCGGGCGACCGCTTTTTTTCATACAAATGATTTTTTCCGCTAATTCCCGTTCCCTTGGGAATTTTGCAATATCCTGTTGTAACTAAGCTTTAAGTTTACTAAGGTACCTGCATGCCAAATTTCAAGCGTCTAACTTAAGCGGTTTAGATTTTTCATACCAAAGGATTTTCCCGATAATTCCCGTTCCCGTGGGAATTTCGGGAATTCCTGTTTTAGTGCACCTTTATGGTACCTAAGCTACGTCCCTTCTAAATTTCAAGTGCATACGTTTAGCCGTTTAGGCTGTGCGTTGATATGTCACTAAGTCAGTCAGTTTCTCCTTTTATATATTTAGACTAGCGGCCGCCCGCGAATTCGTACGCGTAGATCCCGTTTTACCCCCTACATCTATCTTACGCGGTTTAGATTTTTTCATACAAATGTTTTTTCCCGCTAACTCCCGTTCCCATGGGAATTTTGCAATATCCTGTTGTAACTAAGCTTTAAGTTTACTAAGGTACCTGCATGCCAAATTTCAAGCGTCTAACTTAAGCGGTTTAGATTTTTTCATACAAATGTTTTTTCCCGCTAACTCCCGTTCCCGTGGGAATTTTGCAATATCCTCTTGTAACTAAGCTTTAAGTTAACTAAGGTACCTGCATGCCAAATTTCAAGCGTCTATCTTACGTGGTTTAGATTTTTTCATACAAATGTTTTTTCCCGCTTACTCCTGTTCCCGTGGGAATTTTGCAATATCCTCTTGTAACTAAGCCTTAAGTTTACTAAGGTACCTGCATGCCAAATTTCAAGCGTCTAACTTAAGCGGTTTAGATTTTTCATACAAAAGGATTTTCCCGCTAATTCCCGTGCCCGTGGGAATTTCGGGAATTCCTTTCCTAATGCACTTCTACGGTACCTAAGCTACGTCCCTTCCAAATTTCAAGTGCTAAATTTGTAAACTATGAAGGGATATGTTTAATCATTAGTATAACATTAATAGCAGGGTTACCATCTGAAATCGGCTATTATTGGCTATTAATGGCTAATAACTGCTTTTAATCCTTTTTTAGCCAATTGCTATTAATCGGATTATTAGCACTTACCCATCTCTAGTGACAAGTTTTCGTAGCTAGGTCTGACAAATTCTTGTCTTGTCTGCGGCAGACACGGTGAATTTTCGTTAGCGTGTATAAGAAGCCTTAAACTTTGGAGATTGCCGATTTCACTCCTTGTCTTAAAATCGGTCTCTTAGGACTTGTTTCAGAGTTTTAAGTCTAGGTGTAGTCTAGTTATAAGTGAGAAGTTCGATCATCATCATCATCATCATTTCAGCCATAGGACGTCCAATGCTGAATCCGTCCGTCCGTCCGTCCGTCCGTCCGTCCTTCCGTCTGTCTGTCTGTCTCGCTTTCACGACTAAACCATTGAACCGATTTTGATGAAATTTGGCACAGAGATAGTTTGAGACCCGGAGGATAGTTTTTATCCCGGTTTTTGAAAAAGAGACGCGCGCGATAAAGTTTTTCTGCGACAGACAAAATTCCACGCGGGCGAAGCCGCGGGCAGAAAGCTAGTTACATGATAAAAGTTTGCTTGTTCAGGATCGAATCTGCAACACTAAAGCTCGGACGATGGCACATCAATGTTAGCACAGTAGATCTTAAGTACTTGTAATAACCTGTAGTTTTAAACAAAAATGGAAGTCTGATCTCATGTTGTTTTAAATTTTAACCTCTCTAAATTTAGTAAATAAATTGCGGTTATGTAAACAGTTTTCAAATTGCACCGCTCTGATGATGATGCTGTAATAACATCAGTTCAAACTATGCCCCCTATTTATTGGTGTATCCGGTGGAAATTACTTTGCACGTGCGATCAAAATTGACACCGTAATAGGTTATTAAGTTCCAATAAAATTGTGTGGGTGGTTAGGATAGCACGTGTTTGGTTATGTCAACGCTATATTAACGCAGATTTTATTAACATAGACTAATATTATAGAGAGAAAAAAGTTTTGTTTAAAGGCTCCGAAACTACTGGACTGATTTGAAAAATTCATTCACCATTGAAATCCTATATCCTTATTATTGTCAGGATTGCTACCATGTACTCGTAGACCGATATATCTGCCCTTAACATCTCACCCGCCAGTTTTCAGTAACTCAGTTCCGTGATCATGGCGCTTGCAACAGTGCCGAAATATTTGGAAAGTCGAAATTAAGGTACATGGTAGCAATCCTGTCAATAATAATTATTCTGTGAATGACCATGAAAGTTTAAAATGGGACTATTCCCACCTCTCGTTCCCACCACTGCAACTCCTGTGTAGCCAGGATCTACAGCTTGACCGCCACAAAAACCCAACCAATGAAGGTCAAGTTTGTCCCGGGGGAAAGTTAAACTGTCATTGGACCTGCAACGAAATTAATCAGAAGAACATAGGAGGAGTTCGAAATTAAGGTTCGACAACAAAATATATTGTACATCCTAATGAACATTATGCGGGTCAGCTAGAGAAGGTGAAGATGGCATTGAATCACTCGATGGTCTCCTCCACGAGTGCACAAGTAAGGCTGAAGTGTGGGAGGAATGGCGACGGATTGTGAGGCTCGCCATCGGATCGGGTGTGACGACCACGACCACTCTGGCAAGAGTGTAACGACGTAGAAGAGTTAGGTACATAGTTACATTTTATCTGCTCATTGTCTTCATCTCAGACAGAAACTAGGTAAACGGATTTAAAAGTATAGGCAATGGAGATAAGGCTAAGACAAAATATTATTTGCTTTTAGTACGTAGAAATTGTCATTTTAGAGGCAGCTCGGGATAATTGCTACGAAGATTGCTCCGTAAGGTTTTACGCAAACGAAGACTTTATTTTGTACCAATTTTACCAAATAAATACTTTTTCTTTTCTTGTCTTGTCTGGTGTACAATAAAGTATGTTCTATCTATTACGAAATAACGAAGGAAAAACTCAGTAAGCGAAAGATCGTGAGTTCTATTTCTACCTATTACCTAACTAGTAACTTTTCCAAGTGACAAATCATCCTCAGGATCATACAGCTTTAAAAATGCAATTCCAAAGATAGTATTCATTGTTCTTAATAATTAATTAATGAAAATGGTAAGTCAAATTAATAATTCTGTAGGTCCGACGTACATACATATGCAGCTTGCTAAGCTTTACACAGCACCCTTTAAATTTTGGTTCGAGCGATCTTACCACAGATCACAGAAACTAAAGTGAGATGTGACAAGGGGGCGGTGCCGGTGTCGCAGCAATATGCCCAAAACAGAACACATTGCTGCGGACGTCATAATGTAAACAGTTTACATTGCTTGCGTAGTACTAATCATTATTCGAACGTTGAGTACTGATACCGCAGTGGATAATGAGCAAATATTTTGATTACTTTGTGAGTGCATTAGTTGGCATCTCTCTATATCTCTATGGATCTTACTTACGCTCTTGCGCTAGACTTTACAAAAAAACAATTGAACAGCGTTTTCGTCTGCGCAACGCCATTTTCAACTCGGTGAGGATTAAATTACCTTTTCGTTTGAAAAAAATGTCGCCGTAATTTACCTCTGGATGCTCTATTTCTAAGATTTTCGTTTTACTGAGACTGCAGATTCTAATTGAAAAAGTTATTTGATGAAACGTAAAGGATTTTGAAAAGGATTGTCGTGGCTTTTCCAATTAAAGTTGTGATAATCTTCGATTTCAAGAATCTTTTCAATAATGTTTGCAGTGTCATATCATGTCATCATCAAGACGTGTGTATGACTTAATTAAAGAATGCAGGTATCAAATTATTTCTCAATAAACATTTTCACGATCAAACTAAAAATGGATTTCATAGGCTCAATCCAACCCCATTTCGACTTGTTAAAATCGTAACCATTTTTGCCACTGACTCACTGGGTTTTTAATCAACATTTTATGAAATAAGTAGGTGTAGTAGTATCCTTGTGCTTTCTAAATCTAGACGAGATATTTATTATACCTAAGTTTTTGATCTACATACTTTAGCTATAGTACTCTCAGTTCAGGGTGAAACTACCGACTCACTCTAATCCTCTATGATATCTAAAGATGTAGGAAAGTTTAAAGAACTTATATAATTTCCTGCTCGGCGGAGGAGCGAGTTTTAATGAACGCACAGCAACTAACACATACACAGAGTGTAGTCGTTAAGAGTGCATAGACAAGGATTACGTATTTCGTATAGGTAGGTATACAGGAAGAACCTGGCGGGAGAACCTGGATGCGGGAAGCGTAGAACCGGTCGTTATGGGACTCCTTGGGGAAGGCCTTTGTCCAGCAGTGGACGTCATTTGGCTGAAACAAACAAACGATAGGTATACAAGAAAGAGCTGAAACATTCATCTGAATCGAACGTAGATGTAATGAGTAAAACGACATTTAGCAAAGTTCAACAACTTCGTAAAAATAAAACATGATTTTTCACTATCCCTTATTTAAGTATGCAAATCCTATTCGTAATTTATTATGTTATGAAATATCGTCATTCCAATTAGCTTGAAAATAGCACCCAGTCGATGAAGCACATGATGTCATGCCCTGCATGACCAAACAACTGCACGTAGGAAGATTTAATGAAGGCTACTGACAACGCCACTCTTGTAGCAGAGTTTTAGGTTTGTTGTCTACACGACAAGAAGAAGAAGAACATTACTTACTTTCGTAATAGTAGTGCAGAAATCCCTAAAATTCCCGATAAATACTCCGGTTATCAAATCAAATCAAATTTCTTTATTTGCGTAATTTAAGCTAGCTAATAATAAGATTGTATTTAGGAATGAGTTCAACACAGTAGTTTAATGGTCAATGAAATAGCGAATCTGTACCTGGACTCGGCAGACAAATACACCCTAGGCCTCTACTTTAAACATCAAATTCCCTCTTACGGTGCCACATTTTTATGTTTTTTCGTTATTTATGGTACAGGCTACGAAGAAAATGCGCAATAAATATTAATACTGTGTTCGACGCAAACATCCAAGACGGTATGATGGGATTGGAATTATAACGTGGAAAATATTTATTCCTAACCTTGGTGACTTCTCGATTATTTATTTATGGAATTATTCATTTGCAAAACTGTTTTAATCAGAAAGTTTTCATTTGCATAATAAAATAAGTTTTGTATAAATAAACTAACTATGCCTGCGGCGACGCGTGATTATTCCCACGTAAATTTTAGTCTGTCACAGAAATATATTATCACATGTATTTGTATCACCCTTTTAAAAGCCATCATAAAACTTTTGCTATATTTTTCCTGGGTTCACACTTAACCAAATGTTGTTTTAATCGGTTCAGTGGTTTAGGCGCAGTATAACAGACAGACACTGCTACTTTCTTTCACGTTTAGGCTACGTTGCACAATCTTATTTTAACCATAACAATAACCGGTGCTTTTTGTGTGGCGTTAGACAGATTTTTGACGTTTGGCAAACTTAAAGTAAGATGGTGCGACTCAGCCTAAAAATACTTATTAGTACAGATATGGATTACACCTGGTTAACGTTCAGTACCTCAGACTATAAATTTTTGGTGCTATATCGCCACTATTACAGCCAAATAAGAACTCAAGCTGCACAAGCTTGATGTGCCATCGTTCGTACATCGATTACGCAACTCCCAGCCCTCTACCAGGGTTTCTAAAAGCGTACATGCATATTTCACAGTAGCGATTGTAGTGCCAGGTTAGCTCTTTATTTGGCCATACATTGTGTGGCTGCGGTCTGATTTGCATGGTAATTGCTGCATTGTGCTACTTCAGCTTGTATTTTCAAAGCATGTTGTAACGTAAACAAGTGTTTTAATAGTTTCATTAAAATTGTTTTAAACTACGAGTATAATGGTTACTCAAAGCATATTGTACGGTGGGTTTTAATAGTTTTATTAAAATTGTTTTGAACTACGAATTAAAAAAAAATGGTTTCTTTTCAACCGAAAGAACCCACTGTGCCTAGCAGTTTTTAAACTACCACTACCACCTTTATGGCGAATTTTCATCAGAATAGCCAAAAGTGTGCCTACCATGAGTTTACGTTAGGTGTGCTCGCTAGGGACTGCGTAAAAAATGATATTAAATATATGAAATATTATTGTGCAGCGATCCTAGAGGCTACTTTCAAGAAATAATATCTTCATAGATTTTTTTGACGTACTCGCGAGCAAGCACACCTAACGTAAACTCATTAGCACGCAGAATAAAAAATCCACTAAGTAAAATTCTCGTGTCACAGTGTTTGTAACAAAACTCCTCCAATATGGCTTAATCGAATCTTATGTATTCAGTAGGTCTGAGAATGGAACGTACAAACTATGTTTCATGCCCCTAAGTAGGTGATAAGGAACGAACGGGCATAGCTAGTCTAACGATATTTTTTTTATCTTAAAACCAAACAAATTACTTAAAATTCTGGATCAGCAAATATAAAATTAGGAAACCCGGTTTCAAATCTGTATTTTAATTTTGTTTTCTTAATAAGCCAAATGTAATTTACTTTTAAAAGTCGTACACCCACATTTGATGTGAGGAATCTAGTTTCATGCTCGTTGAGTTTGTCTTTGAAAATTACGCTTCTGAGAACTCAGATTACTGTATTCCAGTTCAGCAACTTTTTGTGTTGCAAAAATAAATTAAGAAAATTAGCAGAAAGACCCAGTAATGTAATATTGACAAGTATCACATTGGATGACGTCATCATCAAGTCATTTATAGAAGGTGGTGGCAGGAAGGCGCTAGACGCAGGCCGCTACCAACCGGGCAACATGGAAAGCATTGGGGGAGGCCTTTGTTCAGCAGTGAACGTCCTATGGCTGGGATGATGATGACAGAAGCGCGACCCTCTCTAATGAGGGTTTTCGCGATTGAAAAATCCGCGAGGTCCAAATGCTGCATGATTGGTTATTTTTGACATGACATTGACAGATACCTATGTCAAAATCCACCAATCACGCAGCATTTGGACCTCGCGTCTACGTATTGCCATCTGGCGGATTTTTCAATCGCGAAAACCCTCATTTACTTGAGGCAAACGGAGGATTTGGCCGACACTCTCCACGCTGATCAGACGGCTGGGAAGACCTGGTAGGCCTAGGATACGCACCATGATAAACTTCAATCGAAGCATTTTATAGATTTTGCACGATAAGCCCATACATTTATCGTCTAACATCGTCCTATTCCGGCTGATGTTAGTAATATTATGCTTTCACAGTTTTCAGTGGCGAATATTGTAATTTCCCAAGAGCTACATGTAGGTAATTTCCACATGATGTAGAGGCCATTTTTAGAAAATAACTACCATTATAACCTTTATTCGCAATCTTTAGAAGTTTGAAGTGAGGCGACAAAGGCACTAAAAAGTGTACTCATAGTACAATTACAGTATTTTTTTAATTTATGAAATTTAATGAAGATGGTGCGTAAATAAAGTCAAATTATTTTGTGTTAAATACATTGTAAAAGAATTAAATGATTGTAGGAATTTATTGGTTCCACCAATTACCGAGTTTTTTTACCTACAAAGGAGATGCTCTTAACCTGCATCTCACCTGATAAAAAGTGATGATCAGACCGAAGGTGCAAGCGAGTTTCACCTGGTATTCTCAACCACAGAGGAAATTTTTGTAATGGTGACACATTTAGGTAAATTTTATTGCGTAAAATCGATAAAATGGCGCGATAAAAGCTAATCGCGGTGCGCTAGGATGCGCCTACTGGTGAACTTTAACAAGCCCTACCACCAACCAAAATTATCCATAATTTATTCATATGACATACTAAAGGTACATTTAGGCAGACCTTGAATCAAACTACGTCTCGCGTACAAATTGTAAGGCTAATAGACACTATCAGCAGTGGTAGCACAAAGTGAACTATTGCAAAATGTCGTTCCCGACATGTCACGCCGACAGACTTATCATTAATCATGCAAATGGCTGGATAAATGGCATTTAGTGATGTGATAGTGAAGTTTTTATCGATAGCTGACTTCCTCGTGGGTCCATCTTAAAGTTAGGTACTGTTACATTGTTTGGCATGGTAATTCGCCTATTATATACGTGAGATAGGAATAGCGACAATCTATAAGGCCGATTTGAATTTTGTTGCAAAATAACACTTGTTATACGGACGTAAGTGCATGTAGCTTAATGTGCCGTCGTCTGTACTTAAATTTTTTTTTAATCCCCTCTTGGGCCTAGGGCCTTGGGCCTCTTGGACAGGACAAATCGAGTAACTAGACCATTCATTTCTACTATAGTATCGCATCTGCACTCTTCTAGTCTCTAGGTAGAAATCATAATTAACATGAAAGCCAAACAGACACACATGTATTATTGTTATTGTACCTATCCAACATGGAATCTCAACCCAACATAATTGATCAAATGAAAGTCACCACTAAAAAAATAATTTATAAAAATTACTTATCGATAAAAACACACCACTAGCAGCAACATTTCGCCCATTACACTAACGAGAGTGCATCGAGAGACTAGAGAGAGGTCTTATTATATTTATTCCGTTCAAGCGCTCTGTCTGCTAGCCATTAGCATAGCGGAGAAGTATCGGTCCGTCAATTATTTTTTATGCATAACAAGGCAGGTATTTGACCACAATCGCACCTGATGTTAAGTGGGAAGCAGTCTAGGATGGTACATATCTGCCCTGTAAGTGCCTATTCACTCTCGCCTTGAAAAGGCCCGGATTATAGTCTTCAGGAAAGACAGCAGCAGGCAACGAATTTCAGTCCCTAGCTGTTCGCATTTTAAAAGAGTCGTCGAAACGCTTTGTACGAGCTAATTTTTCTATAGAATTTGACAGCGGCGGCGACGTGGAACGAAGCGAAGCGGAGCGGAGAAGAGAAGTGAAAATAATGAAATATGATTGGTTTTTCAAAACACTTCTCCGCTTCGCTCCGCCTGGTGGAAACGTCGGCCGTTTGGTGTAGTGGTTCAGAACGGACTACTATGCCGAGAGGTCCCGGGTTCGATTCCCGGCCGGGCAGAAATTGAAATGATGAATTTTAATTTATGTGACGGGTCTGGGTGTGACTATGTATAATATTTATGTATTTAAAAAAAAAGTATATAAGTAGTATATCCGTTAAGCACCCATAACACAAGCATTAAGTTGCTTACTTTGGGGCTAGCTGGCGCTGTGTAAAATTGTCCAAAGATTTATATATTTATTTATTTATTTAAACCGGGCCTGTGATGGAATGACATGAGCTCTAATAGTCATCGTAGATAATAATTACGAAAAAATCCAGTTTGACAAAAATAAAAAATCTAAATATATCAAAGGTGACTGACTGACTGACTGACTGACATAGTGATCTATCAACGCACAGCACAAACCACTGGACGGATCGGGCTAAAATTTGGCATGCAGGTAGATGTTATGACGTAGGCACTAGGCATCCGCTAACGAGACGATTGCACGTCGAAGAAAATGTATGACAAGGATTGATGCAAACTCTTAGGCTAGGTTGCACCATCTTACTTTAACTTTGATAAACGCAAAAATCTGTCAAACTCTATACAAAAAACACCGGTTATCGTTAAAGTTACGGTCAAAGTTAGGTGGTGGCAACTCAGCACAATAGTCCAAACTTTAACAGTAACCTTAGTGAAGAAGATTCCAGATTAACACAAATGAAAAATAGAAAATAAATGATTCCAATTTCTATGCAGAATATGATGGCACGTCGAAAGTTGAACTGTTGCACTAACGAAGTTCATTTCAGCCAAATGACGTCCACTGCTAAAAAAGACTGCAGTATTAAAGTTCTCGTTAATAATTTATGAAAACATTTAGTATAATAAATTACTTATTGAAACCATTACTACCTAAAACTTGTCATTCTTAAATTCACTTAAAAATACAGGTAGGTACACTGTAAAATAATGTCATGAAGTATTTTTTTTTTCCATTTAAGTAACACACTCCCAAGCGACGTTAGTATTTTCTTTATACAAATTCTACTTTTGTCAGCTTTAGTACAGTCTCGTTATTTTTCTCCTTAGAATTCCAATGCAAAAAGTCTCGCTTATTGGTCCATTTAACAAAATGATCCACGGAGGAAATCAAACTGGATTGTCGACTGAAATCCTACGCTACATTCAACCAAACAACTTTAAAAATAACGTCATTAAAGTTAAGGGCCAACTGCAAATTGTAAGTGCATGCAGTAGGTTCACTCTAAAGGATTTTTATAGTATAGTCAAAGGGATGGAAAGGTTGTAGTATGGATGAAGAAGTGCGATTGGCATCTTCATCACAAGTCAATTAATACATAAAACAGAGGTGGAATTGTGTAAATCAATCGTTATCATTTGACAGTTCATAACGTACCTACGATTATTCTGTCAAACGCTTTGTTTAACTGACTTTATCGTACGTTATGAACTGTCAAATGATTACGATTGCTTTACACAATTCCACCTTTGGTTACTAAACCGAATCACTATTTCTAATCTACGATTTCACTCACGTAAAATCTGAAAATATCTCAGAGTTCAAATTGCCACTAAGTGCCTCTCAACTGTCAAATAGTTGCTAAAAACGGTTCTGTTTGACGTGACGGTGACGGGATCATGCATCTTTTTTTTATCACATAATATTGTTGCAAGTGACATCTCGCTCGCTCAGTTCTTTGTTGCTCTATTCCGCTAGGTATATTTTAACTTTATTATTGAACCTACTGTTGTATTATTTTACTATGCCAACCCCATTCCTCTTCAAAGTAGTTTCAGTTCAAAAGCCATTTAAAGTTATCTTTCGCTAAATTGAAAGTCTGAGGGAGAGGTCGTGGCATTGGCTTAATTTAATTTGTTTAAGATAAGCCGCAGGCCTTTGCCACCGGTTAACAATTAATAAGATTTATCGAGTTATGTATGCAGTGAGGGCTGCCACTTGCCGAGGTTTCTAAAAAAACCTCGCTGAAAAACCTACTTTTCTTGGAAATGCCTTACTTTTGTTAGAAAGGTCTTTGACACACGACAGTTTGTGATATATGGACAAAAACTGTTGGTTTCTATAAATAAATTAACTTTAGTCCGAAAGTATTCCGTGCCAGAATACATACACTCATGCTTGTATTAAATAATGTGCAGTAAGATGCAACCAGGATAAATGAAATTGTGAAATGTCTTTAAACATAACTTATAACTTTTTAAAAAAAATAAAACCGACTTCAAATACGTGAACACAAATAATACCTATTCAACAAAAAAATAATCGTTCAAATTGGTTCATAATCGGCGGAGATATTGCGTATAAAAAAGTTCATCCTCAATTTTCCACCCTTGGGGGTGAAATATTTTCTTCAAATTCGCATGAAACCACCCTTTTAATAATACCTATTCAACAAAAAAACAATCGTTCAAATTGGTTTATAATCGGCGGAGATATTGCGTATAAAAAAGTTCATCCCCAATTTTCCACCCTTGGAGATTGTTTTTTTTATTATTAAATTTAAATGGGACCACCCTTGAGGTATTACCTATACGCCTAAAAAAGATTTGTTCAAATCGGTTCATAATTGGCGGAGTTATCGCGTAACAAACATAAAAAAAAAACATACGGGTCGAATTGAGAACCTCCTTCTTTTTTTGAAGTCGGTTGAAAATTAAATGTAGTCTGATTGGTTACTTTATATATTATTTCAACGTGAAATATAAAGTAACCTCCGTTAGTTTATTAACGTGTGAGATTATAAACTAAACTAACAGTGTGTTAGGTTAGATTGTAATCTAACTACGTCTCACTATTTTACGGTGACATAACTACAGGGTGTTTGGCGGAAGGTTAGAGAAAACTTCGTGGGTATATAGGTAAGGTCAATTTAAGAAGAATACAAGTTCGCCCATTTGACCCTAACTGAACTTTTTTTTTAAATTTATGTTTTTGTTTTTATTTCCGAAATATGACCTGAAAACTGCTTAAAATATTTTTCTCACGTTTTTTCAAATTCCTTTTTTTTATTTCATATTAATGTCGAATATGTCTTAGTCAAATAAAATAAATTTCAGATCCAGATAATTATTGGATAGCTAGTTACGATCCGCCAAAGTTTAACAAAAGTACAAACCACGAAAAAAATTTCAACTTAGAATTCAATTTATAAAAAAATTAAAGGTGATAATTGATTTTTAATGATCTTAAAAACATCTCTAGCTACTCTTCTTTCCAATAATATATCACATGTAGTAATTAGATATTGAAATTCGTCAAAAATTCAAAGTTTATGGAAGAAAATGGAATAATAATAAAATTGATTAATAATACTTTATTTCTTCTAAATAAAACCATTTGATGTCTGATACTGTCAAAATTTAACGACAAGGGTGTAGGTTATACGATTTCGGATCGTCACCCAAATTCCCTTTCTAACTTATTTGTCTAAAGCTGGCCATCGATCTAACTGTAACTAATAGTAGGGTTTCGGAGTCTATCAGACTCAAATGCCGACCATCATCCGAAGGGTTGTCATAATATAGAAAGATTCAGTAAGTGTAGCCCTTCAAGTATCAACGAATAGAAATGAAACGGGACACAATAGAAATCAATTGTTACCACGGTCTCATGCGACTTAGGATTCCATGAGTTAATGACAATAACACATAATAACGAGTTGGATAGCGTGGCGAGTGTAGGTCAAATCCTTCATTTGCCTTTGTTAAAGAGTCTTGTCCCTGCGTGGAGACTAAAATAATCTGATGTGATGAGCCAATCATAGTAAATATTGTTTTTTTTAATAAGTAAACGGATCTAAACTCTTGCAACTAACAAAATTTATAGGCACACGCTGCGATACGAGTACCTTGCTATAACGTGACTGCGACTGTTTGTCAGTTACCACTCGCTTTGAGCAGTAGAGCGCACTTTATAATAAAAAAGTAAAAGCGCAATATTTTTCCTAACTTTTGTAATTTTTTTTTGTCATTTTCAAAAAAGTTGCCAGCCAGGTTCATTTACTGAAACTTCAACTTACTGGTTCTATTTCGATTGTGGTTCGGGTCAATCCCTCTTGTCCTGTAACGGTACCCTAATAAATCTTTAATACGAGAGCATGTACGACCAAATGAACCGAAGGTGAATAATCGAATTAACGTCCAAAATAATATAGTGTCTCTAGAAATAACCTACATTTGGTCCTATAAAATCACATTGTTGTGAGTCTAAAGATGGAGATTATAAAGGCTGAGTTGCACCACCTTATTTTTACCGTAACAATGACAATAACCGGTGCTTTTCGTATGGAGTTTGACAGATTTTTGACGTTTGACAAAGTTAAAGTAAGATGGTGTAACCCACCCTTAGTGATTCCAATCAAATAATCAGAACTTAACACGTTCACTGCCGGTAAGAAAAAAAAAAGTAACAAAAACTAATACTGGTCATCACAAAAATCGGCCCACCTACGTTTTACAGGAAAACTCGTTTCTACTGACACAATCATGGTGCCCCAACAATATTGGTGTTATTTGAAAGCCCAATAAATATCCTTAAAGAAAAACACATTTAATTTCTTAATAAACGATTAACATAAACGCGATATACAATAAATATGACTTGAAAAAAGACCTCACTTTGGGCTTACCTCTGGGATCAATTAGACTAATTTTTATGGTTATAAAACCAAATAATGATCTCACGTGTCCTCTTTAACAGATGGATAGCGATTAATCCCAACTTAACAGTTTTATACCCATAAAAGTTGGCTCAAGCGTAACTACCTATTTTTTGAAGAAGTGACTTTGGATTCTTCTACAGACACATTTTTGGGGTAAAAACCTTTCCTTTAATGAAATGAAGTTTAGAACTAGGCTTTTAAAGGGTGCCAATATTGGTGGGAAGTGGGGATGCATACGTTTGAAAGTGCTTGTTGCGGGAGGGTCGATTTTTGTGATGACCAGTGTATATAAACTTTTTAGATATTATAATGACAAAAATACTGAAGAAGAAAGATAAAACATAATTTAAAGACTATAATGGCATTATTAAAGTGAACTTATTGTTTTCTTAACACCAAAACTCTGTCAAAATAACAAAGTCACTCTGCAACGAAAATAATTGAGATAAATTATGACGTTCTGTCTTTAGAACACCATAATAGCCAAAGAGGGAGGCAAAATGGGTTCCTTTTAAATATTAATTAACAGCAAAAATATCATCTTTTTAATGCAATAATTTATTAACCTTTGGCCATAAAAATTCCAAATTATTACGTAACATGAAAAAGTGATTAAAATTCAAATGTCAAATAATTTGCTTTGCTATCACAAAAAAACCTGCTTCGCATACAAATCATCGTTTTAGGACAGTTAACAAGAGAAAATTGTATGGAAAAATGACATGGAAACTATTTTCTAAATTATTATTCTGTTGCCTTTTTTGTGAAGCCTATCAACTTTGGAATAAAGTGTAATTTTTAAAAGGAATCCTGAAATTATATCAGACAATATAGTCCCATGGTAAATATCCTGAGAAATAATACTTACCCATACTAAACAGAAAAAAAAATGCAAAAACAGGAAATATTTTTTAAACAGTTTTCACGCGTACGAAGTCGCGTGCACAGCTAGTATTCGCACAAAACTCTTGCAACTTATCCCAAAAGCATTACAGATGTATCTATTACTGACTGTACAAAATTATTTTTCCCAATTCCACATCTAAAATTCCGATCGCGCATTTTTCTTAAGTTCAACGAAAGTCAATGATGAAATCAATTATTCATATTGCGCATTTAGAATGGAAATTTGGAGAAAATGCCGTGATTCGATTACAGTTGTTTTTGGTGGAGAACTGATTTACTTTGTGATTCCAAAAATACTTAGAATAAAGTAGAATACTTACTTATTTAGGCACTAGCGGCCGCCCGCGACTTTGTACGCGTGGATCCCGTTTTACCCCCTTAGGGGTGGAGTTTCGTAAAATCCTTTCTTAGCGGATGCCTACGTCATAACATCTACCTGCATGCCAAATTTCAGCCCGATCCGTCCAGTGGTTTGGGATGTGCGTTGATAGATCACTATGTCAGTCAGTTAGTCAGTCAGTCAGTCAGTCACCTTTGAGTTGTATAGATAATAGTCAATATACAATAATTCATTGTAAATTCATGATGAAAGTAAGTAGGTTTATCACACAATGTTATTTGGATATAACGAAACGTCCATTTTAGGAGTCGGTTAAAAATATTTTGACACCAATTTTAAGGACCCTGTTAGGACACGCTTTAAATTATACATATTTTGTTGTTGTCTACTCTAAGAATTGATGAACCAGTAAATTCGTTTTTTTTTCGTATTGTAGGTAACAAGCAACGATCTTTATATTTGTATGTAAACATTAACAAGTACTTACTCAAATTAATGAAATAATGTTTATTGACTCGCGTATTTGAAGTTGTGAACAAGTAGGTACAAAACAGAAATACGTTTCAGAAAACAACGTATTTGAGGAGAGGCATTTACTTCTTAGATAAAGAATCAGCAACTAAATATTTGAATTTTGCTTTCACATAAATTTTAATATACCACTGCAGGCTGTTCTGTCCATCATAGAAGCAACTCTTTAAAATAATTTTAATACAGTTTAAACCTTATTTTCATCTAGTTTAAATTCAAAACATGGTGGTTACAATGCAGTATTCTGCTGAAATCCATCCGTGAAAACCAGTGATGGTAATATCTCTGAACAAAAAAGTTGTCGAGTGTAAAAGTCAGTCTAACTTATAGAAAAAGATAAGGGAAAGTAGAAAACTAAACTTGTTATGAGTCCTTTGACACAATGCTGATATAGGTAATCGCACTCTTACAATATGACCCTTATTGAAGGTGAAGTGAGTAGGCGTAGGGGACGTAGTGTGAATTTACGTAAAGCGCATTCGATATCGACTGCGTTAAAAAAATATATGAAGATTTTAGTTCTTGAAAGTTTCCGCTAGGGGCGCTGTACAATCCGTCACACATTTAATGCCACTTTTTTACGCAGTCGATATGGAATGCGTTTGAAGTAAACTCACATCTACGCCCATGAATTATGAAATTACCTTTCGTTTCAGCCAAATGACGTCTACTGCTGGACAAAGGCCTCACCCAAGGTTTTCCACAATGAACGGTCCTTTATCCATTGGAATATCATAAAGTTTTGATGATTCATTCTATTTATTTTATTTCTTAGAAAAATTATAGGAAAATAAAAAATGATATTTTTACAATATAATTAAGTGCCTCATAACTTCATCTTAATTGATTCTACTGCTTCTTACTTCATTATAAATCGATCCAACTCCCACGCATTATTTGTTATTTGATTTATTTCGCTCTTTGAAGAAAGTAAGTAGTGTTGATTGATTTATATGTAATAAAATGAAAGCTTATTTTTAGAATCTAATAATGATACAGATTATAATAATATTTTGTATGATCTTATAAAAAACCTTTTCTAGCTTTTTGCTATTTCGTACAAAATGTATCTACAAACCCCTCAATACACAGATATATTTTTTCCGAAATACAGTTTTTATTATTTAGCTTTTGCCCACGACTACTCTGCTTTGATTTCAATTATCCTGCTTTCGCCTCCGAGATTTATTTTACCATGTAGTACCCCTGTACGACAACCCAATCCGCACACAATATTCAGCGTAGTAGTATTAAAAAACAAAAGAGCGGGCAACCCCACCCCTACCACGCTGTGGGCTCGGTGTCCGAGCGGTCTCATTCCTTTGTGCGCACGCGCAACGACCGCACGCAGTATAAGAAAAATGCTTAAGTGACGTCACCAGGACGTTTTTACCGACAAAAAACGTAATTATTTTAAGTTGTGCAGTGTAGTGACGAGAATTAGACCCAACAAAAGGTTGGTTGTAACAACTATTTTGTGCAAGTGCTCGTACATTTTTATTATAAGCGTTGTGACACGACGCGTAACTTTGACCCATTTTTAGCTCCAAGTTAACGCGCGATGTTAACCAGTAGCCATTTTTTTGCTCCGAGGTAATGCGAGATGTTACCCAGTAGCCATTCTATTGAATGATCAAACGAACTTACCAAGTGAAGTTCGATCTAAATTATCCTGTTTTCGCCGAAGAGATTTAAGGTCCCTCCCAACCCGAAGATTTCTATATCTTCTTCCCTGGAGGTAAACGTCAATGTCATCTCTTCTCTAAATATAATGAGACCGCTCGGACACCGAGCCCACAGCGTGGTAGGGGTGGGGTTGCCCGCTCTTTTGTTTTTTAATACTACTACGCTGAATATTGTGTGCGGATTGGGTTGTCGTACAGGGGTACTACATGGTAACTTAAATCTCTTCGGCGAAAACAGGATAATTTAGATCGAACTTCACTTGGTAAGTTCGTTTGATCATTCAATAAAAAGTAGCCCACTGAATTATAGCCCATTTGCTATTCTGATTAAGTATAGGTACCACAGTTTCAGTTACCTATTTCCTTTTTTTCTCTCGCTCTCATTAAGCGACAATTCTTTGCGCTAGAACGAGACGACATCACCGGAAGTGGGTAGCTGGAAGTATGGCCCATAGTATATTTCTAAACCTAAAGATTCTCATATAAAGTTAAACGCTGTGGTGTGGTGGTGGATTGTATAAGTTTCGCACTCGTACACACAAACGATGCTTGCCTAAGTGAAGCAGCAAATCGAACGTACAGCGTTGAATAGAGCTCTGTGATTGGTTCGTGTGTCACCCTGTGCGTCCACGTGCACTGTGAGACCTCATAGTAATATTTGTGAATACGAACGTTAGGTTTTCGGAAATAATTGTAAATATGAGCCGTTCGTTCGTTCGTTCGTTTCAGCCAAATGACGTCCACTGCTGGACAAAGGCCTCCTCCAAGGCTTTCCACAATGCAATATGAGCCGTAGTTTGTACCAATATCGGACAATCGGACATTCGCCCAATCAATTGGTTTAATTGCAATCGAGTTTTGTGCCCGTTTTTACATGCATTCGCCAAATTGAAAAGGGTATTATGATTTTTTGGCCTTTGTTTGTTTGGAAAACTATTAAAAACGATTGTAAATATTGTACCTTGGACATTGCTAAATTGTCAAAAATTGAATTGAGAAAAAGCATGTGCGAATCGTTAGCTTGTTAGATTTTTTGTATTTGATGTATAGAAAATCACTTGAAGGTAATTATTTTATTTTATTTTATTTTGTTTGGAAAACAAACAGTGAAACAATAACAGATTATTAACCACTGCTTAAGAAACTATACACCATTTACATGTAATACTTAGACCTTAAAGAAATAACGAATCTACCCAATAGATTCCAAAATTTACATAAATAAATTTTAATATCCTTGGACATTTTACACTACGCTTCTAGTCCCAAACTAAGCAAAGCTTGTACTGTGGATACTAGACAACGGATATAAACATTTCTAGTGTACAATAAAAAAATTGATTGTTGAGTAAAACTGATGTTTCATGAAAAATTGATGGGCTGTCGACTAACATACCTTATTCACGAAAATGCCAACAATCACGATTTGCTTAACACTGCAAACATTTAAAGTGCACATTTCCATCACAATTCCCCATTCCGCTACCATTCCAACATTATCAATTAAAACAAAGCGTTAATGTTTTAACAACGCAAAACAAAATAGGCCGTCAACATCCCGCACAAAACAAAATAATAGGCTGCCCGTAAACGAGCGGGATTTCCTGCAAAAACAACGAACACGCATCAGCGCAAAGTGTCCGGACATAAAAGGAATTTAATCTGAGAGTTCCTATGCGGCCGTGTCAGCCGGCCGCACTGGGGTTAGGGCGGGCTAACGCGCGCTGGAAAGTGACATTTAAAAATCCAAATACTGTCTTTATTACGGAGCATTTCCCGTCATAAGGCTAATAAAAATCACTGAAGACTAAATCAATTTCAAAGAAAAGTTGTTTTTTGGTCATATTGCTAATAACAGCTTGTCCGAATTATTCAACCGCCATGCTCTACCAAACCAACATTTATCTAACCGCTACCTTCCACACTTGTTTTGGGAGTTAAAAACGGTTGCGACTTTGTGACTAACATCCCCTTCTCAAGGTAAAGTAAACTTGTCGAGCTACCGATTGCAAGTTTTCACTCAGTTGCTTTATTTTTGCGAATACCTACTCAAAAGATAAATCGCATCGCCTCACCTGATTTATAATTTTTCTTTTTTGTAAATGTAAAAATAATCTACTTTTAGAAAAAGCTGCTGGTTAGTTATTCTAAGAAAAAAAATGGCTGGATACTTGATAGACAAAGTCGCATGAAAATCGCTCTTGTGCGGCCGCCCTAACGCTTCATTAGCCGCCGTTTCGCGGAGAGCCGCATTGTTGTAGCACAAAAGCTAAGGTGGGCCATGTCGCCCATTGTTTATTCCCATCATTGTTCTTGCCATATCAAAGCAGATTCATTTGAAATCACTAACGAAAGCTGCAGTTTATATTTAATGTTTCGGTTGTTTGTGCAGCATGACCTTAAAGAGTCTAGAAAGGCCCAGTTTCTGCATAGAAAAGACCAGAAGTATCCTTATTTTATTATGAAATGTTTTGACCTGTTGCATGGAACAACACATTCAGTTTGCTTCTGACTTCTAAGTTTCACCATCGCACACTTGCTACAGTACACGTTAATTATTGATTGACAATGAACTATGGGTGGACTTACAGTGTGTATCACATACTAGTGTGAAATAAGGAAGAGCCACGCACTAATAAACTAACGATAAACAAACATGACTCTTTAAAAGAGTAAGGCAATAGATTAGCGACTCTTCTAGTTGCGAATTTTAATAGACGGAATAACTGCTTGCCATAAGCAAACTCGCAACTCTGTTTACCCCACTTCTATACAGGGTTATTGATTAAAAAAAAACACCAGACACATCATGAGCATCAACAACTATGTAGTCCTTCGAGGATGCTAGTATTTTACAAATAACGCTGTATAAAGTAACAGTAAGACCACTTCGTATTACGATGTCTTCAGAAAGGATGAATCTGAAAAATGTAGGAAATTAAATTCTTCTTAGTCCGAACACGTAGCCAATATCTACTGCTAGAAAGAGATGAAAAACAATCCGGTTCGACATGACCATGAGTCTGTAACTCAGTGATTTAGTATAAGGAAACTGTGTGGAATGAGAATTGAACACCAAACTGTATTACGTCATGAATCTCGAAAGACAGAGTACGAGTATTATTTTGTTGGTGTAGCTGGCAGTTGCATCAGCGATCCTCTTTTGTTTCTTTTTGAAATATCTACACTAATTTCATCAAATTTAAGAGAAAATTTATCCAAAAAAAATTCCAATATTATTTATTGTTCTTGATTACCTTATTCTTGATTTTTAGTGCAATAAAAAAATCGCACAAGTGGACTTGCGTCTTTGTTCCAGGAGGGGTGCGATATTTTAAAGAAGATTGTATTTAACTCCGAAACTACTTACTGAAACATTCTTCATTAATTAAAGAATATGAATGAATAAAGATATTCTGTAATGGGCCGAGATTAACGGGGGCGAAGCAGTTGTTTAAAGAGACATAATAATATTTCGCTTGGCTCTACAAGTGGTCTTTTCTTGCATCTAGCATAAAATTACCTACCATCAAGCCCTATTACAGAAATACAATCCATGATTCGTCAATCGTAACAGTGCCTATTGTTCAACCAAAAAATGTGAAAGATTATGAGGATGGATGACACACCACACATACTGGTTAAGTATAAAGAAAAAATATAAAATATACAACAAAATTAAACCTTATTTAATCTCAGTAAAGTTTACATTATTGTGGCAGCATTTCGTCACCAAGTAAAGGGTCAGGCGCTGACCTGAAGCCAAACCAAACAAATTAATAAAACAAATTGGCCCAAAGGTCAACATTGTCGCCACCGTACACTTTAAATCTGTATTTATCTTTGCCAAAATGTTTTTGACACCCCATCTGTTCAAAGGGGCCTCCTAGCTTATACCACAGGACTCTTTGATATGGATGCAAATGATACAATATACAGGATGTTAGGTAAATGGGTATATGAGCCGACACTAGCCCATGTTAAAATAGGATTTAATAAAATTAATTTTGTATGAAAATTAAAAATTAAAATGATGATAATTATCAAATTTCTGACTTCTCCATACCATTTATATGCCCATGTTAACATGGGATAGTGTCGGCTCATATTATACCCATTTACCTAACACCCTGTAGTCAATTCATGATTTCTACATCGCCCGGTTGGTAGCGGCCTGCATCCAGCGCCTTCCTGCTACCTTTATGAGGTCGTCCATCGATGGTACTTTTTCAATTTAACACATCGATGTAAGTCGTGCCTGAGTTTGTATTAAGCATTCAATAGCAGTGTTTGTTCGGCGCGTTTTCACAACACTTGTTTGTTTCAAATCACTGCTAGGCCCATATCATCATTATCATCATCATTTCAACCACAGGACTCACTGCTGAACATAGGTCGCCCCTAATGATTTTCATTCCGATTTCTTGGACGCAGGCCGCTACCAACCGGGCAACATGGAAAGCATTGGGGGAGGCCTATGTTCAGCAGTGGACGTACTATGGCTGAGATGATGATGATGATGAATGATTTCCATATTGACCGCCTGATAGCGGCTTGCATCCAGCGCCTTCGTGCTACATTTATGAGGTCCTCCACCTTGTCCCTTAATGGCTACCTTTTTATTTCCATATTTTTTCGACGTCTACTTTATTACCAATGCCTTCGTCACATCAGTACCTATCACACAATAAATTCGTTTAGACACAAATATATCCGGCTAGTACGAAAGTGTGTCAATATAATAGAAAAATATTAATACGCTGTTATCGGGGCAATCGTCCGGGTAAAAAACGACTTCTGGTAAGATCCAATTTCTCATAGGCACGTGACTAGAATCGTTAGGGCTTTTAGGACCGGTACGGTGGCGTATTGTGGGGTGTAACTCAACTTATTAGTAGTAGAAAATATCTTATCTAGTCTGAAATATTGTAACTTGAATTTACGAAGTTGTATACTTATTACAAAAATGTAAAAAATAAACTTTTATCAATCGTTACTATTTTGAGAAGTAATTCAAGAATCGTGATTCGTACTCTCTATTTTGGTTATTCGCCACAGCTTGTTACCTATCCACCCTGTATTAGTATTCGTATTAAGTACTTCAGAACCAATGTGATATCAAAGCAATATTACATTTCACCTCATCCAAATCAAATAAAATCAAATGCTTATTGTCAAAAGAAAACCCAATATCTTTTCCCTTCATAATAACCACCCGCGGGTAATATTAGTTAACATTGGCCATAATTCTCTCGTTCAATAAATTCGTTATAATCTAATTTTGGTTTCAAGCAAAAATGGGCTTTATCACAGCCGAATAGAGTTTAACGATTCGACGTAATCGAGTGGATTGTGATAACAGTAGAGCTCCCGCAGAGTTGAGAAAGCAACTCCCCTGAAAAAATATTCCATTTAATATTTTTGTTCGAATACAGGTGAAATTGAAAATGGATTTAGAGACTCACGCTGGGAGAGACATACCGGCGTGGACGATGGGAATTATGTAAGAGATATTTAGGAAGAATGGAAACTAAGTCCAATGAAACGCGTACTGGAAAACGCAGCGCAGGATGGCCCTCCACAAGGTGGACCGAGGACCTTATAAAGATAACAGAAAAGCGCTGGTTGCGCCAACGCTACCAATCGGTCATTATACAGAAATCATTGGGTGGAGGCTTATGTTCAGCAGTGGACGTTTTATGGCTGAAATGATGATGATGATGATGAAACACAATGAAATAAAAGGCAGTTTGAGAGTAGATATTGAGAGGAGATTTCATAGGTGTAGAGTGCATCATTGCTTAGATTAAAAGTGGGTTCAGACAAATTAGGGATCTTTTGACAATTTTTTAATTTGAAACTTTATTTTATATCTATTTTATTATGTTTCCGCCACAGATACGTAAGATGACGCAGCGACACCGCTTCGACGTCGCACCACCGTCACAATTCATTCGTGCCTTGACCCTTAGACGTGCACTACAATTTTCCTTTTTTTATGTCAATTATTCCTATTTTCCTCTTTTTATGAAACTTCCTCGGACTTCAGCAAACTTATTTGGCTAACATGTCA
Source organism: Ostrinia furnacalis (assembly GCF_004193835.3). Lineage (NCBI taxonomy): Eukaryota > Metazoa > Arthropoda > Insecta > Lepidoptera > Crambidae > Ostrinia > Ostrinia furnacalis. The sequence continues at coordinate 101,544 of NW_021134474.1, forward strand.
ACTTGGTCCAGGCGTTCTCACGTAAAACGCTCGCCATTCTTCCAAGCAGTGTGTCAGTTATTATGAGCGGTGTACAAATTAGGTTTATTTAAACAGGTTTGCATGAACATTGTCAGTGGGAGCCGAACTCTCCATTTTAATAATGGATGCCGCCCATTCATTAACGCGCGTGTCGTAGTGGAACTTTGAACGGTTTGTCATTAATTTAATGCGTATTGATTGGGCAGTGTTCGGATTGTTACATACGAGCACGAATCGAGTTATAGAGCATCAGCATTCACGACTTTTCGAAAAATATTTAATTTAAATTTATATAGTTTAGTTCTTCAGTCATCATCAACAGCCCTTTACAGTCCACTGCTGGACTATGAGCCTCCTCCACTATAGTGGAGGGTTTTGCCATAATCTCCACGCTTGGCAGGCGGGTTGGAGATCGCAGTTTAAAAGATTGATGTTTTTCAGAGAGCGCTGCTGCCCATTCTCTGTTTGATGTGTAGTCCCTAAGTCACCTCTTACGACACCCGCGGGAAGAGTAGGGGTTGGTGACAAATGTATTCTACTCTGCCTACATTTTAGCAGTTACTTAGTCTTAGTCGCTATCGCCACCACCAGGTGCAATGACTAGTATTTTTGTTTTAACCACAGCAGTCATTTGTTTTGGAGAAGCAATTTCAACGCTTTAATTATTTGTTTAATTTTCATTATATTTGCGCTCATTTGTTTAATATAAACAATCCGTATTGTAAGTGCTTAACACTAAACCATACTATTGCGGCTTCGTGGCACGCGGCTAGGGTTGCCAGGTGTCCGGATTTAGCCGGACATGTTTGGCTTTTTACGGAATTGTCCGGCCAAATATTCGCGTGTCACATGGACATGTTTAACTTTTTACGGACTTGTCCGGGCCTGTCCAGCTTTTGATAGGCTATTTATGTGGCTGTCGAGCCAGTCCAAAGTGGACCCACAGAATAATATCAAGCACATGTATGCATACCCATGTGGGTATGGGATCTTGGGCTACCGATACGACGATGATAGTTGATAGTCATGTGGTACGATACTAATAATATGTCGGCCGTTTGGTGTAGTGATTCTGAACGGACTACTATGCCGAGAGGTCCCGGGTTCAATTCCCAGCCGGGCAGAAATTTAAGTGATGAATTTAATTTCTGTGACGGGTCTGGGTGTTACTATGTATAATAAATTATTATTAAAATATCCGTTAAGCTAGCACCCGTAACACAAGCATATTAATTGCTTATTTTGGGGCTAGATAGCGATGTGTGAAATTGTACAAAGATATTATTTATTAATTTATTAATTGTGACATGCTTAAAAAAGTTATGTCCGGCTTATAGGCTTATTTTTTAAGCAAAATTAAGCACCGAGTAAGCTTTTTTTGGACGTGGTAACCCTACACGCGGCTTCATCCCCACCCACGCGTGCTGCGGTGTGTGGGCTGGTGACGTCGGTTTCACGTTTGTATGCTCGGAATTCACACAACATTATATATTAATTATAATACGAAACAGACGTATGAAGTGATTTAGCCACCTGACACAACAGATGAGAGAATGCTAGCAAGGTTTGTTGTGAGAGACTATAGAACAACAAATGGTGTTTAACAATAAACAATTTATGACATCTTAGATATAGGATATAGGTATTATCGCTCGCTTCAGCCGAATGACGTCCACTTCTGGATAAAGGCCTACCTCGTGGAATTCCACAACAACCGATCCTTCGCCGCCCGCATCCAGGCACCTCCCGCGACCTTTACCAGATCATCGGACCACCTATAGGTATTATAAATGTGTTAAAAAAATACATAAAGGACATTTTGGAAGCCAGAAAACCGCCGATAATAACACAAACAATAGAAAATAATATCATCATCATCATCATTTCAGCCACAGAACGTCCACTGCTGAACATTCAGTTAAAAATATCGATAGCTTCGGATGAAATAGGCTGTTATTCTCAGAAAAAATCATAATTAGTAAACGCTTCCACGATATTTTCGACTATTTCTAAAAGTGGGATTTGCTCTTGTGCGAATAAACGTTATACAATGCAAAATAAATAACTTCAAGTACCTTTAAAGGAGTTTTCTAGCAACAGATAAAGGACTCTACACAACGGATTCAATGAATAAATTCGAACATAAAGGAACGAATAGTGAAGTTAAAATTCTATTTGTACTTCGTTTGTTGAGTTCGATTGAGAGCAAACTGGATTAGCGACTATTTCCCCCTTTTGTCGGTGGAAAGAAAAAGCTGGCTTAAATGGCACTGATTTGTTTGGTAATCAATGACTAGCATTCTTTTCGTTAATCTTTTGGCGTACTGCAAAATTCTTCTTAACAACTTTGAACAATATAAAATACTAGCTTTCCGCCCGCGGCTTCGCCCGCGTGGAATTTTGTCTGTCACAGAAAAACTTTATCGCGCGCGTCCCTGTTTCAAAAACCGGGATAAAAACTATCCTATGTTCTTTCCCGGGACTCAAACTATCTCTATGCCAAATTTCATCAAAATCGGTTGCGAGGTTTAAGCGGGAAAGCGTAACAGACAGACAGACAGACAGAGTTACTTTCGCATTTATAATATTAGTTGGGATTGTATGTATTTGTGTGATGTCCATTGTAATAAATGTATCTTTCTTTCTTTCTTTCTTTCTTTCTTTCTTTCTTTCTTTCTAATAACTTTATTTAGTGGCGGCAAAAAAAATGCAGTAGGTACCACAACTAGGTTACTAAGTTTTATGCACTGTATTTAGTTATTAGACCTTATGTACCCTACCTACACTTAATAGTGAACAAATCTAAATATGTATAACTCAAAGGTGACTGCCTGACTGACTGACATAGTGATCTATCAACGCACAGCCCAAGCCACTGGACGGATCGGGCTGAAATTTGGCATGCAGGTAGATGTTATGACGTATATAGGCATCCACTAAGAGAGGATTTTACGAAACTTCACCCCTAAGGGGGTAAAACGGGATCCACGCGTACGAAGTCGCGGGCGGCCGCTAGTAAATAATATGAATAATATTTAAAATAGAAGGCTAAGGGAAAAAATATTTAGTCTATATCTAAGTTCGCATCAATATCTGCTCTTTAATTTTTGTAATATGTATGTAGGTACTCGTAGTTACTTAAAATAACATCCCTTTCTGATCTAAGCTAGCATCAAAACGGACGAATCTACCCACTTGCGAATCAAAATGAAAGCTCACGGGCTATTTCATATGCATGCTTCGGCATCAATTCGCGTTCGATGCCAATCGCGCTGCGTCCGCGGTACGTAACTCGATAGTGGAGGGCCTACTTTGAAAACCATTCAAATTATTAAGGTCTAAATGTCAATATACGATTTGGTGAACAGGTAAAGGTCATAAGGTTGTTCCCAACCGGCCAATTTGGAAATTATAAATGTCCTGTAATGAATTTGAATTTGTGGCTAAAATTATGATGATGAAACTTTCTGCACTTTCCATTACATTCAAAATAATATTATGTAGTAAGTGCGAAGGTTTGCCTGGATGCGAGCGGCGCAGGACCGGTCTTTGTGGAAATCCTTGGGGGAGGTCTTTGTCCAGCAGTGGACATCTTTCGGCTAAAACGAGCGAAGTGCGAAGGTATGTACTTAGCTACTAACAGTTTCACGTTTCTGCTGTGTTGCTAAATCTACAGTAACTGGCAACACTCAAAAACTTTTAGAATAAGAGACAAAATAGATAAAACAAGAGAGAATGTGTTAATTTTTTGACCTGCAGAGTAGACCCCTGGTAAGGCCAATCATATCGTAATACTCGTGTACCTATTGCAGAACAGTTGAAAGGCTTTCCCTTTGAAGCAGTTACTTGCGTTTCAATTAAATCTATCACCCTTCAAAGAACACTTCTCGCTATGTTACGAGAATGCCGCGTCTAATTTGTTTCAATATTAATAACTTCTATTAGCCATTTAATCAAGTTTTTTTAGTTAGATGTAATAATTAGTTAGATGAATATAAAATCAGAATCAGAAATACCTCTACAAAATTACAGCTCTCTAGTGCCAATAGTTTCCAAGCAAAACCTTGCTTGTCAGGACTACGGAACCCTAAAAAGGAAGGGATTTGCTACACATAGCAAGAATTAAAAGAAAACAGGGTACCTAAACCTATTTATCCCTTCATAGGAATCTTCATTAGACGAAATCTAGTCACAATTAAAAAACGGCTGGGCCAAATACTAGCCGTTTTTTAATTATGCGCTTGGCCGCACATTAACCATTTATAGTTTCATGTTATTTGCATAATGGAATACGTATTTGAACATCTGGTCTGTGGATACAGATGTTCTAGATCATGGATTCAAATTCAGCCTGTAATTAAGCCTTATCTCGCTATAAATACAAACTCCTGCGACTCGAGACTCCGAATCCATTATGGTGTTAAGCGGATTCCAATAAGCTGAAATCTATTGGGAAATCGTTTAATACACATCTTGCAGTTTTCAGGTTCGATATGTACATATTCAAAAAACATCTAATCATTAAAAATATACCTACTTAAATTATCGTGTCACAGTGTTTTAACAAAACTCCTCCGAAACGGCTTGACCGATTCTTATACGGCTATACCTACTATTTTTCATACCCATAGATACAAAACAGTGTTGGCACTAATCAATTAATTTTTTAATCAATTAATTAATTTGATTAATTTTAATCATGATTAAATTAATCCTGATTAAAATAATCATGATTAAAAAAGTAATCATAATCATGATTAATTTGTTAATCATTAATCAATAATCATTAATTTGATTAACTTGATTAACTTCTTAAATGTTCTATCGAAAACAATGTTAAAACATTGAATTCTAATATTAGATGTTTGGTTTTAGGCTACAATTCTATGACAGGTCATACCTAGATAAATGGCAATGCCAGATTTTGTATAGAAGGTGGCGTCTTTTTTTTTTCGCGCGGCCATCGACCAAACTTTGTTTTGTGATTACAAAATAGTGTAATAAACCAAACTTACTATGGCATGTATACCTCTAAACTCAGTCTGAACTGAGTTACGAGCATTAGAAGTTTAATTATTTTCATACTAGATTTGCTTTTTGCGCGCAAGTTTTGTAAGAAATTGCAACAAAATATTGGGCTATTTTTTTATTGCGCTGATTCTGCTGCATACTGATGTCTGGAGCCTTTAATGGATGGTATTGTTTGTTTACACATACAATGTCATTATTTTGTTGCAATTTCTTACAAAACTTGCGCTCAAACAGCAAATCTAGTATGAAAATCATCAAACTTCTGATGCTCGTAACTCAGTTCAGACTGAGTTTAGAGGTATACATGTCATACTAAGTTTGGTTTATTACACTATTTTGTAATCAAAAAACAAGGTTTGGTCGATGGCCGCGCGAAAATAAAAAGACGCCAATTTCCGGCATTGTCTTTTAAGGTAACCTAGACTGCCCCCTGCCCCCTTCCCTCACTGAAACTTCCGGTGCAGTCTTCCGACCTCCCGTAGGAGGATATTATCAGTCCACTTCCCCTACCGTTCCAGCACTTACTTGCAACCCCACACTCCCACCACCTGCCCCCCACCCCTAGCCTCCCCTGAAACTTCTGGTACGAAGTCTCCTGCACCTCCCCAACACGCAAAACCTCCTAGCTTAGCAACCCCACCCTCTATTGAATTGCCCACGCGTGGGCCTCCCCCCGAAACTTCTGGTACGAAGTCTCCTGCACCTCCCCAACACGCAAAACTTCCTAGCTTAGCAACCCCACCTTTCTATTCAATTGCCCACGAGTGGGCCTCCCCCGAAACTTCTGGTACGAAGTCTCCTGCACCTCCCCAACACGCAAAACCTCCTAGCTTAGCAACCCCACCCTTCTATTGAATTGCCCATGCGTGGGCTTCCCCCGAAACTTCTGGTACGAAGTCTCCTGCACCTCCTCAACACGCAAAACTTCCTAGCTTAGCAACCCCACTCTTCTATTGAATTGCCCACGCATGGGCCTCCCCCCGAAACTTCTCTTACGAACTTTCCTACACCTCCCCAACACACAAAACGTCCTAGTTTAGCAACCCCACCTTTCCGTTGAATTGCCCATGCCTCGCTTGCGCCTACCTTTGGGGGGACGACTTCTCCCCTATCGTCAGCCAGCCCACTTAACTTCTATCCTGACCCAATTTTGCTGGAGGATACCAGAAGAATAGAAGAAATTGTGAGTAACAAAACTAGTGCGATAAGTGTTTTGAGTAGTGAAAATTGACGCAGTTTTTTGGAAAAACGACAGTACAAATCCAGATCCCCCCCTTTGCTAGATATTTTATTAAGTCGCGGGTACCTTTTCATACACTCCCAACCCTTTTCTTATGAAAATAGTAGATAGTTAATGAAATAATCAAATTAACGACTAATGATTATGATTAATTAATCTTAATCAAAGTTTTTGATTAATGATTAACTAATCATAATCAAAATAATTTGATTATGATTTTAATCATTAATTTTTAATCATTAATCAGATTAACTTTTTGCCAACACTGATACAAAATAACGTTTACTACGAGGGGCGGCTGAAAAGTTTTGAGCCTAAGTATCTTCAAGTGTTATTATTGACTCGCGCTAAATTTAATTAATTTGCCAATAACCTCTTTAGTATACGTACAAAGTTTCATTTCATTAGCGTCATCACGCTTTTCGAAATTAATCCGTAAACATCATCATGTCTCAGTCATCCGGGCAATGTACGAAATTGAAGTACACAGTTGTCATAAAATTCCTCAAAAAGAAGAACAAAACGCTGACGATAACATTTGAAGAGATGTCTACAGTTTATGGAGAGTCTGGGCCTTCATTTGCCATCACGAAAGATTGGATCGGATAGTTCAAGCATAGCAGGGAGTCGCTAAAAGATGACCGCAAGTCAGGGCGGCCAAATTTCGCCATTAACGAATAAAATAATGAAAATTTAAAGAATCTTGCTTTAAAGATCAGCGAATTAAGCTGTGACAGATAGCTAAAGCCATAGGCATTAGCAAGTAACGTATCGACGATATTTTTCATACTCATTTGCACATGAAATAGGGGTCCCCGCGCGATGGGTGCCAAAAATGCCCACGCCACTCGACAACCAGTGTCGAGTCACAACTTCGCAGGAGTTTAAGGATATCTTTGGCCATAATCCTAACATTTTTTTTCTTACATTGTCACTATTGATAAATAATAGATCCGGCAGTACGATCTAGAGTTAAAATCAGAGTCAATGTAATGGATTCAAAAGGGAAAACGCCGCCGCGGAAATTCAAAGTGGAGCGATCGACCCCAAGCTCATAGCCACTATTTTTAGGATTGTGAAGGAATTTTATTCATTGACTATCTACTTTAAAAAAATTACAATAAACGGGGATTATTATGCTGTACTAATGATAAGAGTGCGTCAAGTGGTTGTTGAAATATTAAGAGGCAAACTGGCGAAAGGAAATCTGTTATTGCAAGACAATTCGCCCGCGCACACCGCGCATGTTGCATGGCTTGCCCCGGGTAAAACTGGATTTCAAGAAATTAATCACCCACCACACAGTTTAGTCCGAATCCCTAGCTATTTTGTCTAATTCTCAAATTGGAAAAAATACCTCCAGGAACAAAGATTTTTGAGTGACAAAGAAATGGAGGCGGCGTTAAAGGCTCATTTCGAAGGCAAAGATTGCAAATTTTTTTTCAGTGGGTTAAAAGCTCTTTTACACAAATGTAAGAAGTCCGTTGTATTAGAGGGAGATTAAATAGAAAAATATATTTTTTATACTTTTCTATCGGCATTTTTAATACCTTAGGCTCAAAACTTTTCAGCCGCCCCTCGTAAAATGAATAAGTTGCTCTATTTGTGTGGTAAAATTATCCAAAATAATTTTACTCTTTTGTCATACCTACCCAACTGGATATCGAATTTTGAAATTCTTCATCTACAAGCGAGAAAATTGGACAGCAAAAGTAATAATTGGAAAGACCCACGATAACTTCACGCAGTAATCATCATAACCGTGACATTGAGGGCTTCGATAAAAATTATGTAAGCGTTCCCAAAATGCCCCATAAAGACCTAAAGCGGGTAATGAAAGCAAAAATTGAGCACTCGAAACAAAAATAAGGAGAATGAAACAAAACGAGTCCATTCTGTGCTGCTTACGGAGAGCGTACGGGAACGAAATGTTGTAGAAAATAAAACTATAGGCCGATAATTTGGTCGGAGTCATCCCTTATCTTTGTAAGGCCGTGGTCGTAATTGAGCGGGATACTGCCTAGAATTTTTCCCGTATTTTCAGTTCGACTGATTCGTCTTACCAATAGCAAGATGCTGGTATGAGTAACACAAGCTATGTTACTCATGCATAAGTAAGACGTTTAAGAGACAGTGATAAAGCATCTAATTTTCCCTAAGCCCTAGAGGTATGAGCTAATCCACATAACGCTAGATTTTAAGAGAGATCACGCAATTGTTTGTAAAAGAGTGTGATTGTTGTCGCTGATTTGTCAATATGGTAAAAATAAATAGAAGTGTTCTCTCTGAAACTCTACGCTAAGTTACTACATATTCAATATAAAAATGAGATAACCTTTGTACATATACTCGTACTTACTTACTTACAAAAATATACATACATATGCATTGAATAGTTAAAAATGTAACATAATTCTATACTAAATAAACGTCACTTTAAACAAGTGTTCAACCTAACCTTATTTTAGTAGGTCAATTTATAAACATTCAAATGTTTATCGCTCTTTCCCGACCACGGCCTTATCCACAAAGAGGCTTAATATTTCCCGTCTCCCAGTTTTGTTATTCCAGCTAAGTTCGGCGCGTGTGCCCCCAATGATAATCTTCCAAGTTGCGACATCTCCATCGGGTTATTTCGCTGATAACTAAGGGACGTAGCACACTTAGCAATCCGGAAAAGGTTCAGCCAAACCAATGCGATCACACGCGATCAGCCGGCGTACAGCGATGGCGATCAGACTTAAATGCATAGATCGCCATCGCTGCACGCCGGCTGATCGCGTGTGATTGCGTTGGTTTGACTGAACCTAAAGGGATCGTAACCGTATCAACTCGAGGCGGTCAGTTCTTTGTATGGAACTCCATACGGCAACGCACCGTAACGTAAGCGCCTCGCCTCGCGGTTGACAGCGCGCGAAAGACGATGACAGCTCGCGAAAGGCGATACGGTGTTGATCCCTTTCCGAGTTGACAAGTCTGCTATGACCTTAAGGGTCGAAGCAAACATGCTACTTTTCGCATCGAATTTTGTGGCTATATTCATGGATATTGCGACTATATTAGTGGATATTGCGTCTATATTAATAGTGGATCGTTACATGGTTGTGGGGGAGACCGCTTCGTGACTTCATTAATGTTTACAAGGGCAGGACACGTTGCAATATCGATATTGAAGATCATTTACTGAACAGTTGAAGGAAAGAAAATTCTTCATTCTGGTGAGCTCAACTCTATATAGAGAGCCTTTTTATCATGACTGTGTAAGACTGGACTTATAAACCATACATATTATGTAGGTTATTGTATATTAATATAGGTAGGTACACTGTACCACATACATACTTGATTTTAACTAGAAAGACAAGCCTAAAATAAGCACTGCGCCAGGTAGCGGCAACTCAATGCAGCGGAGTGTACACAGCCTAATCTCACTCTAAACAAGGTACCTACATACAACGTTGTTGTTTCGTTACGTGAGATGCATTGCAACGATTCGCACTCCTTGTGATGCTACGTCTCACTACTGTAACTTACTTTTTAAGTTTGAGTGTAAAGGCAAGTCCACCAAGAACAAACGTAAGTAGAACCTATTTTCTTTTTGGGATAAGAGATGGCGCTGTGCTCTTTTAGCACGCGCTAACATTTGATTTTTTCCGGGCTTTATATGTATACTTCTTGGAAATACATGCTTACCTACCAGGTTCAACTATTAGATAGCCTGAATCTCAATAAATGATGCTATTGCCTGTAAAATAGCTTTCATTTTCCCATGGACACCTTGTTAAATATCTTACGGTTGTTCTTCTACTGGTAAGCGAACCATAACTTCGAACTCATAAACTCTTCTGATTAATTTTGTTGCGAGTTCAATGACAGTTTAAGTTTCCCCCAGGACAGACTTGACCTTCACTGGTTTGGTTTTTATTGGCGGTCAAGCTGTAGATCCTGGCTACACAGGAGTTGCAGCGGTAAAAACGAGAGGTGGAAATAGTCCCGTAGTAAGCGACTCTACTACTTCAAATATTGCCTATGACTACATTTTCTGTATCGAACTTCCAAACATTCCAACAGCTAGCTTAAAGTCACAAGTCTGTAATGCCTCTTACTTGTGGCTTAAGATCTGACATTTGGTACACACTTGATTAGGATCTGCGAGATTGGTGGAGGGATTACGCTGTACAGTTGCAAGTTTGAAGCCAATCAAAATAAAGCAGCTGGTATTACACTCAAAGGATTGTGTAAATGTACCTCAAAACTAAGGCTGGGTTGCACCGTCTTACTTTAACTTTGACAAACGTCAAAAATCTGTTAAACTCCATACAAAAAACATCTGTTAACGTTATAGTTACCGACAAAGTTAGGTGTGGCAACTCAAACTGAAACATAGCCTTAGACCGAATGAATTTCTATATTTAGACCATCTTTCGATTAAACTTGAATATACGTCTAGCACTTAAAATAGAAACCAAGTTTTGTTCTAACTTAAATAAATATTGAGAGTATTCATTCTTATAGCTTAGGAAATTATGTGTTCACACATAGTTTATTATATTTCGCCCTTTATCTTTTGTCAAAAAAGGTGTAAACATTTTTGAGACTTGCCGTAATACTAACCCGTATTCACAAACGATGCTTGCTTAAGTAAAGCAGCAAATCGAACGCACGGCGTTGAATAGAGTTCTCTGATTGGTTCGTGTTTCACCCTGTGCGTCGACGCGCACTGTGAGGCCTCATAGTAATGTTTGTGAATACGGGCGTAAGATCTACAATCTATATGAGAATCACGTTCCCAGTGATTCCCCAAATGTAACTTATTCTAGTTAATTATCCTTAACGGTAATTAATGCAAATGAAAGAAGAAGCACATAATTTAGTAAACACATTAGTGTTTTATTTATGGACGCGTTAAATAAAGGCGCAAAAGTGAGAGTTTGTTATTTATTTCAGAGAATAGATAAAATAACAAAAATTGAAATTAGTAAAATTGTAACAAAAGCTTCTTTAAATATATTTAGGCTCAGAGTGATTAAATCGAGTGTGTTAAGCTTAACTAATTTCCAAGCTGATTTAGGCTGAGTTGCACCATCTTACTTTAACTTTGACAAACGTCAAAAATCTGTCAAACTCCATACAAAAAGCACTGGTTATCGTCATAGTTACCGTTAAAGTTAGGTGGTGCAACTCAGCCTAAGAGTTTGTGTTAGGTATTTATTTTTAGGGAATAGATAAAATAACAAAAACTGAAATATGTAAAATTGTAACAAAGCTTCCTTCTTTTATCTTTAAATAAAGATGGCTCAGTGATTAAATCGAATTTGCTAAGCTAATTAATTTCCAAGCTGATTTACTTAGCGAGTGACACTTGATTGGTGATAGGCTCACTTACTCGCACAGATTTGATTAATCATTAAATAATTGATGGTAAATTGGATCACCCCAGACTGCACATTCACCTATAGATCGTGTCATCCACGAAGACGCGCCCCACCATTCTTCCGCTAATGTTTGAGTGTTATCGGTACACGCTAAATTTATCCATGAGTGACACGCACACTACAATAATGACGCTCGGATTGCTCGGATCAAATTCCCCGCACCCCGCGCTTCTACGAATAAAAATTGGTGGGGCGCGTCTTCGTGAATGAAACTATCTACAACGATAAATGTGATTGTTGCCCGATGTCAGTTAAATACAAAGAAAACAAAATTTAGATATATTTTTGTTACTAAACAAACTCATTCCATCCACGTATAATATTTCTCACGACTTATGAGACGTATGTAGACGTGAGAACATTTTTTCGTTACAAAACCGCCGAACCAACACAAGTAAGTTGATTATTTGTGGGTTACAACACCGGTGATCCAGTTAGCAGAACCAATGACTGTCGGATGACAGGACGTCAGCTACATTATCTTTGTGCTTACACTTCTTAACACATTTGAGAGTGCGTAGGGATGGCAGAAAAGCTGGCAATCTCGCGATAAAAGTCTATTTAATGACATTAGCCTGAACAATTAGTAAAATTTTGTAATCATCATAGGACGTCCACTGCTGAACATAGGCCTCCCCAAATTCCACAATGGCCGGTTGGTGGCGGCCTGCATCCAGCACCTTCGCGTAAAATTTTGTAAAATATCTAATAAAATATCAGCAATGCGCTTTTGAAAACGATGATTGAACGAAACGAAGTTGAGACTTGGTTGACATTTATCCATTCGTTACAAAATTCGACTATTAGTTGAGTTAACTGCGTTTAAAAAAATGTCCCATTAACACAATTTAAACATAAGAATATCTAGGCTTATTTAGGAACAAAAAAGAAAAATGTTGTATAATAGGGCCACGTCATTGAAACAGCAGAGTATGCAATAAATTGAATGATAGACTATGCTTGGTCATTCATCAGCCTTTTTTTTCTTTCGGGAAATGCTTTGCGCATAACCTCTAGTCACCATCGTCGTCCCTATGGATGGCCAGTGGATTATGTGGAAATCTCCCCGGCAGAAAGATGGGGTCTACCCACTAAAACCCGACAGTGTCCCTTGGGACCATTGAAACGGATCGGCAAATTTTTCTCCTTAAGATTGGACATTCGTCCTCGGCTCGTTATCCATCAGCTTCAGCCTTATAGGCCGCTTCTATGCAAATTGTGCTGTCAAACTTTCATGACAGAAAGTCTGTTCCCATTTCAAAATATAGTCTGGTCTGCGAGCACGTAGAATTTTGTCCAATGACCCCAAGCTACCCATCCTTATCGCTCGCGCGTAATTATGTTGCTGTCGCGCTCGCACACTCACTGCAGGCACCCGTCGCACAGTCGCGGCAGCAATATAATTACGCGCGAGTGATAAGGATGGGTAGCTTGGGGTCATTGGACAAAATTCTACGTGCTCACAGACCGAGCTTTAGAAAGATCCAGAAGCAAAAAAAAACTCATTACTCAAGAAAAACTCCATTGTACCAGCCCTAGCTCCGAACGTGAGTGGCATCCAGTAATGATAACCCTTCGCAGCGAATATTACGGGCGAGATCAACACCTGAGTGTAATGAATTATGCGTGAGAATCGAGTCGGGCCGACGCGAGTCGAATGAGAAGCGCACCTAATCGATTCTACACGAGTTTTCTTGTTTGCCGAGACGGTATTGCTGTTGGAAAGGTGACAATGCTTGAAAAGGAGAAAACCTTTTTGGTGCTCGTTCCCCGTATTATCCCGTTTTTTTGCAGGATCCCGTTTAGTATACGTTTTAATGTTAACATTTAGGCCCATAACACACGGTGAAACGCAACTGCAACTCAAAAGTAACTAGAAGTTGCAGTTTCATTGCAATTGCGTTTCACCGTGTGTTCTGGGCCTGACACGAATATCCCTATTGCAGTGTCCTGAAAAAACCGAAACGTTCGAACTCGGAATTCGAATTTCTAACTGCATTAGGTATTGCAATACTGAATCTGGCAAAACTGAAATGCCGTGGAAACGGGCCCTTATTAAAAGCGTTGGAAATTGAAATAATCGAAATGGAAATTAAAATAATCGGAATATGAATAATCGAGAATTCAACATGGCATAGGTACTAATCACGTACATAGTGCGTAGTCATCAATTCATTGACAGAAAAACAATCAAATCTCCTATAAACTCTTTTGCATTTGCAATGGTGATTTGCAAATAAAATGCGTGTACCCTGAACAATATGCAAATGCTCGCAGTAAGCGAAATAAAACAAAACGAGCGGGGACAAATACGACCTGCCAAGCTTCACAAATTGATATAGCTGGGCCGAATTCTGAGAAACTTTTATTGGGTCCATAACCGAGATAGGATAAAGGGAAAAGTTTGTACGTAGGGAGGAGCGAATAGTACTTTATCGATATCGAGTTGGGATTGTTTTCAGTGATTTAAACTAACTCGGTCAATAAGGCGATTATCACACTGCACCGCGCTCCGCTGCGGTACGCGGGACGGCAGATTTAATCATTATATGCAAGTACCTCAGTTTGTATAGAAAACACGCGCGGCACAACACACTGACAACGCGTCTGCGCGCGGGATTCTTTATATGAAATCACGCAGACCGGCGCACGGTGGTCCCGATTTAATAAAACATGGACATTGATGCTAGAGGCACGAAAATTTTTTTGATGGTTACTGCTATGATAACTAATAAGTCAAAAAAATATTACAATCCTACGACGTCTATTTCGTAGTAAAAAAAAATATATACATATTTTTTGTATGGAAGAATTTACGTTTCTGTCAATTTTTCGAAATTCTTTAACGATGTCAAGATGCCGATCACACATGTTATAAAACAAGTGATTCTGTGTATTTCATGCGAAGATACTTGTCACTTATCTCTGCGTACTTTTGAGTTATCGAGGGTTGAAAAATCGATTTTTTTATATTAAATATTTCCACGAAAAATTGCCAGAATTACAATATGGTGTATAAGGGACACTTTTGATGACACATAACAACGACTCGCACTCGCGCGCGCTCGTATGCATCAACTTTTACTAAAATAAAAAAAATAATAAAGGGAAATACTTAATACAACGTTGTATGTATAGGTCCGCTGGCCGTCAAAAAGTAGCTTATACGAGAGGTTGCCCGATTTACAATATGTCCATCATTGATAACTCACACCAATATCGTCTCTCTCTGAAGGATAACAAGTTTTTTTTTGTTTCCAGAAGCTTTTGATAGGATGGAAGCTCATAAATACTCTCTGAAGTGAGAATGAATCTCAAATTGCGATATTGCCATTTTGACAAATTACATGATGTAACTAGCGCTAACGTTTATCTTCAGGTAGACACAGTTTTAAGTTAAAAGATTGTCTACTATTTCACACTGTTCTTCGTTTTGGAACAGTTCTTTGATAATAGGTAGTCGCTAATTTGGTTTTGTTAGATTCTTTCAGTTTAGCACATAAATCGTAAACTAATTCCTCCTCAGAATGATCTAAAAGTGTTAGAGAGCGCCTCTTCTTCTGCAGAAGAAGAATTTTGCATAAATCTTCAAAAGGTTTTTTATTTATACTAAAAGTCGATGGTTGCACATCTACTTCCGCAGTCTCATCAACTGGAGCGTCTTCCTCAGTATTAACGTTGTCTATGCGTTGTGTTAACTCGGTAAAAAACATTGTTTAAATCTATATTTTTACATTTCGGCCAGACCATTTCAGACTAAAATGACGAACGTATTGGCATTGAATTGTCTTCCGAAGATTTGAGTAATTATCAAATCATTAAGTCGTAATTTTACAAGAAATATATCAAAGAAGATATGGTCTGCTTCCAGCAGAGCCCAAAAGACATTTTTGCACCAGAATTCGCATTGGCTAGACTCTGAAATTGTCTGGCCGAATTGTAAAAATATAGATTTAAACAATGTTTTTTACCGAGTTAACACAACGCATAGACAACGTTAATACTGAGGAAGACGCTCCAGTTGATGAGACTGCGGAAGTAGATGTGCAACCATCGACTTTTAGTATAAATAAAAAACCTTTTGAAGATTTATGCAAAATTCTTCTTCTGCAGAAGAAGAGGCGCTCTCTAACACTTTTAGATCATTCTGAGGAGGAATTAGTTTACGCTTTATGTGCTAAACTGAAAGAGTCTAACAAAACGAAATTAGCGACTACCTATAATCAAAGAACTGTTCCAAAACGAAGAACAGTGTGAAATAGTAGACAATCTTTTAACTTAAAACTGTGTCTACCTGAAGATAAACGTTAGCGCTAGTTACATCATGTAATTTGTCAAAATGGCAATATCGCAATTTGAGATTCATTCTCGCTTCAGAGAGTATTTATGGGCTTCCATCCTATCAAGAGCTTCTGGAAACAAAAAAAACTTGTTATCCTTCAGAGAGAGACGATATTTGTGTGAGTTATCAATGATGGACATATTGTAAATTGGGCAACCTCTCGTATAAGCTACTTTTTGACGGCCAGCGGACCTATACATACAACGTTGTATTAAGTATTTCCCTTAATTTTTTTTTTTATTTTATTAAAAGCTGATGCATACGAGCGCGCGCGAGTGCGAGTCGTTGTTATGTGTCATCAAAGGTGTCCCTTATACACCATATTGTAATTCTGGCAATTTTTCGTGGAAATATTTAATATAAAAAAATCGATTTTTCAACCCTCGATAACTCAAAAGTACGCAGAGATAAGTGACAAGTATCTTCGCATGAAATACTCAGAATCACTTGTTTTATAACATGTGTGATCGGCATCTTGACATCGTTAAAGAATTTCGAAAAATTGACAGAAACGTAATTTCTTCCATACAAAAAATATGTATATATTTTTTTTTACTACGAAATAGACGTCGTAGGATTGTAATATTTTTTTACCTTATTAGTTATCATAGCAGTAACCATCAAAAAAATTTTCGTGCCTCTAGCATCAATGTCCATGTTTTATTAAATCGGGACCACTGTGCGGCGGAGCGCGGTGCAGTGTGATAATCGCCTAAATGCTTAATGAACTATAGACTACGAGAAACAATTTTGTGACTAAGTATAAAATAGCAACGCCGAAGCGACTGCATTAAAAAATCAAATCCGTGTTTGTGAGATACGAGCTATGTGCTACGAGCTATTGACTACGAAACGCTACGAAATACGATCTACGGGCTACGAACAGTTGACTACGAAAAACAAGTAAAATACTACGAGAACGAGATACGAGCTACAAGCAAGTAACTACAGGCTTTTGACACTTTTGACTATGTAATAAGAGACCGTGTTAAGAAGTATGGTATAGATTATTACGGCAAGCTCATTAGATAACAATGGAAATTTATTTATCGTTCGTTTTAGAGTAGGCGCACACCGTTGATTTTTAGTTGGCCGATAGTTGTGCCCAATTTTAATTTGTATGAAGAATCGGCCAAATCGAATCGGCGTAGTGTGCGCACTCCCATACATGCCCATACTGATCAACTGTCCGACTAAACTATCGGCCGACGAAAAATCAACAGTGTGCGCCTACTCTTAATCATCAAGCGATCCAACAATAAATATTTAGATCTTTCTTTTTAATTAAGAATCAAGCTATATCGATATCGATAGACTGCTGCCAACAGCCAACCTCAAAAGCTACTATTTCAGAAGCTGAAAGTAACTCCGTATAACTTTTTGAGCGCTCTTATTTCGAATTTTAACTATTTTATTAGGGCTAAGATGCTTGGGATATCTAATTATGCACCGAGAATATTTGAGGGGACTTAAGGAGTTCCGGGAACTAATGGGAATTCCGCGGTTTTGGTTAAAGGAATGTTAGTATATTACAGGCTTTTTTCTGCGGTTCTTATCGCTCAGGTTTTACGC
Organism: Ostrinia furnacalis; assembly: GCF_004193835.3. Classification (NCBI taxonomy): domain Eukaryota; kingdom Metazoa; phylum Arthropoda; class Insecta; order Lepidoptera; family Crambidae; genus Ostrinia; species Ostrinia furnacalis. The sequence continues at coordinate 119,185 of NW_021134474.1, forward strand.
CCGTATTCACAAACATTACTATGAGGTCTCACAGTGCGCGTGGGCGCACAGGGTGACATAATAATATGAACCAATCACAGAACTCTATTCAACGCTGTGCGTTCAATTTGCTGCTTCAAGTGAAGCTTAAATAAGCAAGTACCTATCGTTTGTAAATACGGGCGTTAGTCTATTAATACTAGAATTCCAAAAAAAGGTATTATGCGTAGCCACAACATTTTGTATTCCAGGTGACCGCTTTTAACCATTAAATAATAATAATTATTTATTTATATTGGCCAATTATCCATATTACAAACTACAAATAAATTACATAACTTTTCTTTAATTGTTTGTATTAGTTCTCCAAAATAGTTAATTTACGAGTAAAAAACACGTGTGTTTTAGAAAACATGGAGCTTCAGAATTCTTCATAAATTCTTCCGATAAAGTAGGTACTACAGGTTAATATTTTTATTCTGAACATCCACGTACAATAACTTACTGGCTGAAAAGAAACTCAAACACAAACAGAAAAACCTACGTCACCGTATGTTGTCGCGTGGACAATTTACGACCTTTCCAGAAAGTTACGTTTCAAATCTTTTGCACTCTGAAATCTGAACCCTCAACAATATCACCCTTATGTCTACGACGTTGAAGTTTAGATTATTTTGACAAGTTTATAACATGTGTCGACTTAATTTTGTTCATGACTGTACCGGGTGGTGAGGCAAAGAGTTTAAATAACATCAGCAAGATCCTTATTTTATGTAACGTCGAGATTTTCTTCAAAACATGGAGCAAGGATTTCAAAACATGGAACAAGCTCACGGAAAGCACCTTCAAAGAGTTGTGTGTATAAAAAATAAAGTTGAATTTGTCAAATGGGGAAACCCAAATAAATCCCCTTCGACCGCCGGACTCTTGTGGTGAATACACTCCACAAAAAAACAAGACGAGAAACGAAAATATAAAGTACCTAGTCGTTATTCACAACAGTGGCCAGTAGGCCTAAGATGCGCGCCGTGATAACTTTTATCGACGTCAAAATGTATGGGCAAAATCGATAAAATGGCGTGATAACCGCTTATCGCGGCGCGCATCTTAGGTCTACTGGCAATAGTCGCGTTACGTCACATAGCGTCGCGTCACATCATTTCGCTTCGTCACTCACCTACGTAGCTGGAAGGGTTATAAGGTATATTAGTATGTAATTTAATCATCATCATCATTTCAGCCACAGGACGTCCACTGCTGAACATAGGCCTCCCCCAATGATTTCCAGGACCTGTTGATAACGGCCTGCATCCAACCTGTCTTCTTCTTGTCGTGTCGACAACAAACCTACACAGCGTCAGCCCAAAACTCCGCCACAAGAATGGCTGTTAGTAGCCTTCATTAAATCTTTCTGCGTGTAGTTGGACACGCAGGGCACGACATTATAAGCTTCGTCGATACCTTTATGAGGTCGTCGGTCCACCTTGTGGGTGGAGGTCCTACGCTGCGCTTTCGTGTACGTGGCCTCCACTCCAGAACCTTGCTGCCCCATCGGCCGTCATTAGTAATTTGAGCACTACCAATCACTAACTCTTTAAAAAAGTATATCTACTTTAGTATAACTTCGTAGAAGTCGTTCGCTTTAACTGACCACCTAATTAACAAAGCAAGATTGGCTGTGACGAACAAATAAAAAGATTTTCGTTCGTTCATTACGAACCATTTCCTCAAAGAGAAAACCCTTTTCAAACTGTCTCTTGGGATTTTTTAAAATCTCTTTAATAGGTACCCTTTGTTCGGTTTTTTAAAGGTCATTCGAGGGTATAAGTAGGTACCTAGTACTTGTCTTTAGCTAATACTTATAAGTAGGTACTTAATATTTCTCTCGGTAAAGACTGTTGGTTCGATTCCCACATAGAATATTTATCATGAGGTAGATATATTTTTGTCATAGACTTATGTATACCTATTCTTGTATGAAGAAAAAGGTACCTATTAACTACTTTACAATATTGGATCACTTTGATCAACTATTGAACAGGTTTTAAAAAAGTTTTGAATCTTACTTCATCCTTCTAAGGTTCAAAATATGTTAGCAAACCTTAAACCACCAAGCAAAAGGTTAACGTAAGTATATTTTCACTCTAAACACCGTTATATTTTAAACCTCGCTATTCCCCAACAATTTCTCTGTTATGCTAAAACTTTTATTCTTTTAAGCCCTGCTTTTTGTAAATAAAACAAAAAACTACAAAGATAACCTTCGTTCGTTCGTTCGTTTCAGCCAAATGACGTCCACTGCTGGACAAAGGCCTCCTCCAAGGCTTTCCACAATGCACGGTCCTGCGCTGCCCGCATCCAGGCTCTTCCCGCGACCTTTACGAGATCGTCGGTCCACCTAGTAGGAGGCCTGCCCACGCTACGTCTTCCAGCCCGTGGTCGCCACTCGAGAACTTTTCTGCCCCAACGGCCATCGTCTCTACGAGCTATGTGCCCCGCCCACTGCCACTTGGCCTTAGCAATTCTGCGAGCTATGTCGGTCACTTTGGTTCTCCTGCGGATCTCCTCATTTCTGATTCGATCACGCAGGGAAACTCCAAGCATGGCCCGCTCCATCGCCCTTTGGGTGACCTTGAGCCTTCTTATGAGGCCCATAGTAAGCGTCCACGTTTCGGATCCATAAATCAACACCGGCAGCACACACTGCTCGAAGACTTTTGTCTTGAGGAGTAGGAAAGATAACCTAAACCGCGGGAAAATATCTCACTTTGCAAGAAAGTTTAATTTCGCAATACTCAAATATTTCATAATCAAGAACCACGGCAATGCAGACACCCACCAAGTATCTAATACCGTTTTTATTTTAGGTAAGTAGTCCTTACTTTTTGTTCTCGCAAATAACTAGAATCTTTTTCTTTGCTATACCAAATGTATAAACAGAGTGATAATAAAATTCAGCAAGTTTAAAGTTCGGCCAAACCTCAGATTCTATGATCTGAGGGCCAAACCAACGCATGCTGCCTGCGTGCGGGATTCCGATGGCGACAACGATCTGTGTACCTACCATGAGTTTACGTTAGGTGTGCTCGCTAGCGAGTACGTCAAAAATCTCTATGAAGATTTTGTTTCTTGAAAGTAGCCGCTAGGGGCGCTGCACAATATGTCATACAATTAATGTCATTTTTTTACGCAGTCTCTAGCGAGCACACCTAACGTAAACTCATGGTAAGCACACAGATGAATTTGTAGCGATGAGTTCACATCAACGTGTCAACGCGTCCTGTCATTGGTCCCGCCCGGCGATCTATGTACGCGCAGTGATCGCCATTGCACAGTCTTTTATTTTGCCTTAGAAGCGGACATCCCTGTTTTATTAATTTAATCGTTAGATATTACTATTATGTATACAATTGATGAAGGAACTAGTAGTTGTATTTGTTTAGTTTCGAAGAAATATTCGATTTTGTGATTTTATAAAAAAAACTGTTTTAGAAGCATATTTTCTAAAAAAATTACATTAAGTCAGAATTTTGTAAATAAATTTACCTATCACTATAACGTCTACCTTTATGTAAAAATAAATGGTTATTGCTGCAGTAATTTAGGAATTATTTAATAATTTATGATTTTCAGAAAACATTTTTTTCTCTGTTGTCCTAGAAAAATGGCAGCTAGACTTACTTTATATTGATGCATGATATAATTATCTATAATACCTGAAAATATTACTTGCCTATCCCGTGGAAGTTCGATGATACGACTAGAAAAATTTGTCAAAAGTAATATTGACTAAGGCCATCGGTCAAAACCACTATTAACTGAAATTTGCAGTCAAAAGTGGTTTTGATCGATTATGAGTTTTGACTGCAACATATATATCGATGTTTCGAAAACGATAGGATTTCCAATAAGCCGCCACAGGGCCAACTCTATAATTATCAAACTCGACCAGACAAATTAATAATGGTAAAAGCAATGAATTTCAATAGTTATCTAACAAAGGCATTAAAACCGTATTGTTACGGACGGCATTTAAAAAACTAAAAAATATTTAGATGACAACCCTATTTACATATAAATCTTCTAAACTCATAGAAATTAAAATATCTTCGAACTTCCACGGGATAGGCAAGTAATATTTTCAGGTATTATAGATAATTATATCATGCATCAATATAAAGTAAGTCTAGCTGCCATTTTTCTAGGACAACAGAGAAAAAAATGTTTTCTGAAAATCATAAATTATTAAATAATTCCTAAATTACTGCAGCAATAACCATTTATTTTTACATAAAGGTAGACGTTATAGTGATAGGTAAATTTATTTACAAAATTCTGACTTAATGTAATTTTTTTAGAAAATATGCTTCTAAAACAGTTTTTTTTTTAAAATCACAAAATCGAATATTTCTTCGAAACTAAACAAATACAACTACTAGTTCCTTCATCAATTGTATACATAATAGTAATATCTAACGATTGAATTAATAAAACAGGGATGTCCGCTTCTAAGCCAAAATAAAACACTGTGCATTGCACGCGTTGGTTTGGCCGAAGTTTTAGGCAGTACTTACTTAGGTACTGTCACTGAAACCACTGTCAAACTCATCAGTCTTTCTTTATGACGCGATGACGGCCGCCCCCTACTATGCCAGAGGTTACGGGTTCGCTCCCGATCAAGAATATTTCTTTACACGTTCATTTATTTGTTCATTAAAATTACTTTTTTTTTATTTATGAAGAAAGTTAGTAAATTTTGTAATGCTTTATGCATCACATGATATAGCTTCCAATAATAATGAATTTCACAGAAAACCGCCGAACCCATTACTAATGAAGGCAATAAAATCGAAAATAAACTTGCGCATATAAATTAGCACTCTGTTTTTACTAGAAGAGTTAAAACAAAAAATCTTTCGTAAAAATATTTTTCGCATATCGGATATGATAACCATTGTTATTGTTATGATAACCATTTTTCATTATTTACGTGCCCTTTTATCGAAGCACTGTGCAATGAAAATGGATTTCAACGAAGCAGTACAATTAAATGAAAATGGTATAATGAAGTTTACCCAAAAGTCGGAAAACAAATGGAAAACAATAACAAATAAGTATTATGTCCGTAATAGGATAGGTAGGTACCTACCTATCATTATAAAAGAATATTATTGTGTGTGTTCCTTTTCTTTCTGTTCTTTTCTTTGGTGTGCAATAAAGAGAATTTATTATTATTATTCTGAATTTATTTTTGTCTTGGTGAACACTTACACCCGTATTCACAAACGATGCTTGCTTAAGTGAAGCAGCAAATCGATGCACAGGCACAACGTTGAAAAAAACTCTGTGATTGGTTCGTGTGTGACCGTGTGCGTCCAAGCGCACTGTGAGACCTCATAGTAATGTTTGTGAATACACGAGCGTTTATATTATGTGTTTGATTACTCAATAGTTGAACTTTCAATATGGAAGCCAGACTAATAATGCTAGGAATCCAACGCGTACGATGGGGTTCAAATTCTAGCAATCCTACGTGACTCTACTCTCAGTAAATTAAAATAAGATTGAAGATGAAAGGGACAAAAAATTCTGATGAATAACGGACTTACCGCTCTGATCGACTTTAATTAAAAATAATTGGGTTGTTCGACTGGGATCCGCGGACCAGGTAAGGTAAAGATGGTTGCACCTTCTTTATTACAATTTCCGTTGGGGTTTCTCAAGTAACCAAAGTAAGATGATACTCAATGAACGCAATTTTTACTGATAGTAATTCAAATTAACTTATTTACACAAATTATTAATTAAACGACTGGACGAAAAAACAATTAATTCTACATGTTTTATTTGTACCTATTTGTAAACTTTGCAATCTATTCTCTATCAAAGCATAAAAACTTGTTATTGCTCAATATTGGATTTAAGGTGTTCTGTGTCATATTATCAGCTTTTTACAAAATTAACACAATAGAAGACAGCTGACAATAGTGACCGAGTTTCTTGCGCTGCTTCTCGTCAGTACCTACTGGCCCATATATTGTCCGGAAGCAGTGGTAGGGTTAATACTGGGACGTGTAAAAGTGCTTTTAAAAGCCTACTTACAAAAATAAATGAGTTTTATGAGTTTTAAGGAAATCAAAATTCAATGGCAACTTGTGTGTAACTAACAGCCCACTAAAATAACTGTATTGAATACAGTTAAGAATTTCTTAACCTAATATTTTTATTAGTTAAAGCCTACTTTTCGCAAATTGCTAAAAGCAATTAAGAAACCTAATAAAAACTGGCTCGCAAACAACAAACTGACGAATCACCGGCAACGGGAACGTTATCCAAGTTTTCTTACATTGTAAAAATTACGGAAATGAACTTGGCCAAAAAAACCCTGAATCTGGGTCGACCGGTATTTGGTACCGTACAGTGGAGATATGGATAGTAGGACATGTGCACACAATAAGCTTCGAACGGAGCTTAAAAATAGGCTAAGCGACAATATCCCAATGGTGTCGATGGTTGGAAGTGGTTTGAACCCTGGCTGCTAGAGATAAGATTTCCAGTTCCTCCGTGGTTAAGGATTTCGGGTGAAGCTCGCTTCCACCTTCGGCCTGATCGTCACTTACCATCAGGTGAGATACAGGCCAAGAGCTTCTTCGTTGTGGATAAAAAATGACTTTTTAGTCGCTGAATCCTCAAGTAGACGAATTATACATAGTATTATGAGACTAATTCCCGTTTTCACCATCAATTCCTAATTTTAAAGTGACCCCTGTGAAAACAAAATGCCTATTATGTGTTATCATAGGGGTCACTTAAAAATTCGGAATTGATGGTGAAAACGGTCATTATCACCTCGTTTTAGGGACCAAAAATAACGTCAATTTCAATTTTCCCGTCCCATAGAGGGTTTAAATTTAACTACATCTATACAACAGTTATTGTCAGCATGCGAAAGTTTTTACATTAATTCTCCGTTTCAAAATCATCTCCTTTTCTCCTATTCTGATACGAGTATTTTCTATAAAATGATAAATTTATTAATCCATTAATCCACACATTTTTTGTGAGGCTACTGCATAGATGGCGGCTATGTGAAGGGTAACTTGATTAATTATCCTGACATTACAGGGTACGGAACCCGAAATTATGTAATCTTGCAGTAAATTGAAATACGTGCCTGCATGCGTATCCTATTAGATGTAACATTGTTTGGAGTGACGAATGGACTACAAATTGTTTGGACTTCACCTACCTAACAAAAGACAATGCCGGAAATTGGCGTACATAGGACAATACATAGGAATACATAGGTACTAGATTTGCTTTTTGCACGCAAGTTTTGTAAGAAAATGCAACAAAATAGTGACATTGTATGTGTAAATAAACAATACCATCCATTAAAGGCTCCAGACATCAGTATGCAGCAGAATCAGCGCAATAAAAAATAGCGCAATATTTTGTTGCAATTTCTTACAAAACTTGCGCGCAAAAAGCAAATCTAGTATGAAAATCATCAAACTTCTAATGCTCGTAACTCAGTTCAGACTGAGTTTAGAGGTATACATGTCATAGTAAGTTTGGTTTATTACACTATTTTGTAATCAAAAAACAAAGTTTGGTCGATGGCCGCGCGAAAAAAAAAAGACGCCACCTTCCATACAAAATCTGGCATTGCCATTTAATAACGCCTGTATTCACCAACATTACTATGAGGTCTCACAGTGCGCGTGGACGCACAGGGTGACACACGAACCAATCACAGAGCTCTATTCAATGCTGTGCGTTCGATTTGCCCCTTCACTTAAGCAAGCATCGTTTGGGGCGTTTAACGGGCGTAAGAGTGTTGAATACTCATAAAATAAAGTGAAGTATCTACCTACTTACTAAACACACGAGCAACGCCATTAATAATAATAACCCTCCTTTTGGCGCAGTCGGGTAAAAAGAAAAAGAAGAACTAGTGTACAACACGTGTATACCAACTTTTATACTGTGGAGAAACACGGAAAAATTTACAATTTCTTAAGGTTTTTTTAGAAACTTCATACTTGATAGAGTTCAAAGTGGGATCGAGATAGAGAGAGTCATGTTATTTCTTAATCAAGATTTATAGATCGATAGAGTAAATAAAAGTTATAGCATTTTCATAATACTCTGCACTGCAAATACTGCACATTCACTGTTTCAGAATCAATTTAACGATTAAATTTATTCGTCCATAAATAAAGACTGCAATTCAAATCAAAGTTCATGCCTTTTTCAATTTGTCCCCGGAGCGAAGAAACAAAAATTAATATGCATAAATAAATAAAATATCCACAACAAGCGCATTTTCAGAAACAATCCCAGTAAAACCCGCTGAGCTTTTTGACAAATAACCCGGGCAGAAATTGTAGTACAAGAGCCATACATCAACATCACCCATTCACATCACACAACGGTTTAAGACATTTATTTTTCTAAAAGAATTGGCTTTACTTATAAGAGAAATACAAAATTAACCTTAAAACTAGATTGTTTAAAATGCAGTTAAAATTGACGAAATATTTCTATGTCTCGATATAATCGTATCAGCCAAATTCAAAACTTTTATTTAGTACTTAGTAAAGATTTCAGTTTCATCTTCCCTTCTCTTTATCTGTTTTATGGTACAAAATTGAAATCTCGCCTTTTTTATTCAACAGTATATTATTTTACTGCTCTATTGGTAGGACCTTGGCTTTTCTATAGAGCCTTACCAATAGTCAAAATCCTCATGCGTATCAACGTATTTCAAAGCATGTGTTTATGTCGTGATGATGGTTTAAAAAACTTTAATTTAATTTAAAAGATGGATGAAAGTCTATGTACGGTGGGCTCTAAGCCTATAAAGCGCTAGACAATCAAACAATAAATATCGGGACTGCGATTTTTAATTGGAACTTTATTATTTGCGTTCTTTTTAAAAAGTTCATGCTCTACCTTCTGAAAAATACACTATTCTGTTAAGATAAATCACGTACCTACTTATGTATAATTTGCATATAAAAGGGTTCTATTAACTTTTTAGTATCCTTTATCCCAACTAATATCCCAACTAATATTATAAATGCGAAAGTAACTCTGTCTGTCTGTCTGTCTGTCTGTTACGCTTTCCCGCTTAAACCTCGCAACCGATTTTGATGAAATTTGGCATAGAGATAGTTTGAGTCCCGGGAAAGAACATAGGATAGTTTTTATCCCGGTTTTTGAAACAGGGATGCGCGCGATAAAGTTTTTCTGTGACAGACAAAATTCCACGCGGGCGAAGCCGCGGGCGGAAAGCTAGTGGCTCTATAATAATAAAAATTTAAATTGACAATTTAATGTCCCGTGTAAGCGAACCTTTAGTTCTTTTGTCCTGTGACCAGCTCCTAAAGATGTAATATTCCGAATGAAAAACGTCTGAGTCCGTTTTTGTAGCACTAAAATCCTCACAGTGGAGGTTTCAATACGTGAATATTTTTAAAACCAAATATTACTCGTAGAACTTGTGTTAAAGACTGAAATAAGATTTCTGAAGTCCTTTCTGTGTCCTTTTTCTGAGTATTGTTTATTTTTCCCCTTAATAAATAAAGCTTAGATAACCCTACCTCTAAACAATTTTATGACAAATAAACACCAGAGAACGATGTAGACCCGTACCTACTCAACTCAATACACATTGAAACTTTCTCACAGTAGCTTTCTACATCTACATTAACTGCACACATGGCAGCCGTGACGTCACATCGACGCTCTAGTACCGACGGGGAAAACGCGGGGAGGTGTGCGGGTGAGTGCGAGGGAGAGTCGCATTCCAACGAGATGCGCAGATAGCTTGATCGGGATGTACATTGACGCCCGTATTCACAAACGATTCTTGCTTAAGTAAAGCAGCAAATGGAACGCACAGCGTTGAATTAAAACTCATTAAAACTCATTTATTTCTGTAAATAGGCTTAAATAAGCACTTTTACACGTCCCAGTATTAACCCTATCACTGCTTCAGGACAATAAATGGGCCAGTGCTGAGAAGAAGCAGCGCAAGAATAGAGCTCTGTGATTGGTCGTGTGTAACCCTGTGCGTTCACGATCACTGTGAGACCTCATAGTAATGTCTGTGAATACGGGCGTGAAACTTTCTCACCGTAGCATTCTACGTCATAACAGAGTCAATACAAATGAGTAGGTCATCTTCATAGAAACGCACCGAGCGCGGTTTGTATGTGAGCGCGCCAATACGTATGCGGCGCGCACGCACACACTGACAAAATTTAGCGTGGATTAGCGGGGTGTTGCGCCGAATTTTGTCAGTGACCTACTCATTTGTATTTACTCTGGTGATAACTTGTATATTCGCGTTCTAAAATTTCCCCTTCCAGTAATCCAAGCAAAGCCTCAAAGAAAAGAAATGGATGCCCGGCAGATGCTCCCCGACCTATCAAACCAATTGATCTTAGATTGCAATTCGACCCAAAAAAGTGTATTCTTTGTAGGATTTGTGTATTTATTTAGGACCGCAGTTAATAGCTTGCTACGTTTAACGGGAATACCCGAGGTCCTTTCAATTACCTACATTTTCTTTAAAAAAATATTAAACATCAAAAGGAAAATTATTATAAAGTTTCTCAATGTTTACTTACTTTACGCAAGCTTTTTTAACTGTTTTTTTATCAGTTTGAAATATCATCCTTCACAAAATTAGGTATCATTAGGGACAGACTTTGATACCTACCTATCGAGAATCTTACAAAATTTAGTTAGTTAATATCCTGTTTTTTTATAAATTCAGTAACTAAATACAATTTAGCTATGACTAGCTTTCCGCCCGCGGCTTTGCGCGCGTGGACTACATTACCTACATATTTTACGGAACCCTATTTTTTTCCAAAATAAAATTTAGCCTATGTTACTTAGGTAAGTTATAGGTAGTTGTTGCAATTTACGAAGGCGAGTGAGCTTTACATGTGTGGTGGCTCGCTACTGTTCGTTTTTCAACAGTTTTGATAGACATTACACTACATATCGTTATTTGCATGTACACGTAGTCACGCACACACACACACACACACACACACAAGTAAAGTTCACTCGCCTTCGTGAGTTGGAATAACTATAAATAAATCATTAGCTGTTTTGTTTTAAACTATATGGTCATTAACCTTAATTACGGGCCTCAGACATTTAAGCATTTCGGCAAAATGTTTTTGTACCCACTAAAAATGCAATATCAAATTCGGGGAATTCTAATTAAGTCCTATGTTTGTTTTGTCCAACCTTCCAATTGCCTCTTATTTCAAAATGTCCTCCCTGAGTTACCTGGAAGAGATCGCCTCGTATCGACCAGGGATGTTATGGATATCCGTAACCGTAACCGAAACTTTCGGATATCCGAAATAAAAAAATATCCAAAATCGTAACCGTAACCGATTCAAAAGTTTCGGATGTGGGCAGTTTAAATTGATTTTTGTGTAGCATTATATGTAAAGGCATAACAGCCTGATTTACCTTTAGAATGCCATCGAATACTTATCAATTTTTTTTTTTTATTACTTTTCATTTATTCGATGTAGTGTGCGGCCATGAATGAACCGTATTGGACAACTATTGCAAATTGCATTCTTAAGCACAAATATCCGTTGATAACCGTAACCGAAACTTTCGAATATCCGAAATAAAAAAATATCCGTAACCGTAACCGATACCGGTATAATATTATTCCTATATCCGTAACCGTATCCATAACCGAAACTACATATCCATAACATCCCTAGTATCGACCTCCTAAATTACGCCATTCGAAGTTGTTGTGTTTCTTGTGATTAACAGTTTTGTTGTCAGTAAAAAGTTTCTATTTACTCTTTCTTTCTTTATTTATACAGCCCACAGTCACTTACACGGGGAAGGCAAGATATTGCTCTTCTCAGAATCCAAATACAAAAGAAATTTGGAATTCAATGCGTTATTTGCATCACAAGGAGAACTCGTAAAATTTTCATAGGACCTCTTTATGGGTATTGTGAGTTGGATGTGTGGTTGATGGTTCTTTGGGGTATTTTTACGAGTTCACAAAGTTTTTGAGGAGTATAATAACCTGGTATAATCGAGTGAGATGTAATAAACCTCCTTGGCACGCATACATATACATGCAACTAGCGGCCGCCCGCGACTTCGTACGCGTGGATCCCGTTTTATCCCCTTAGGGGTGGAGTTTCGTAAAATCCTTTCTTAGCGAATGCCTACATCATAACATTTACCTGCATGCCAAATGTCAGCCCGATCCGTCCAGTGGTTTGGGCTGTGCATTATCAATCAGTCAGTCAGTCAGTCATCTTTGAGTTATCTCGTATATTATATTAAGATATCATACCAGAACACTGGTATTGGATCCGCGCTTTATGATAGTTATGATATCGTTTCAAAAGCGAATCTTTTCCGTTTAGCTCGAAGGTTAACTGGCAGCAAATGTCTTATGGCAATAAGTTCGCCAATCACTATAGGACCCATCGTTGGAAATCCTTGGGAAAATCCAAATCCAAGAAATTTTGAATTCAATCCTTGTCCAGCAGTGAACGAATGATCGAATAGGTAATCAAGTTCCGAAAAACTACTAAGTCGCCTCTGAAGCTTGTAATAATAGCTCTTATTGCCCACCCAATAAAATATGACTGAAAGACGCACTTTTCGCGTTACTCAAGCACCTTCAAGCACTAAACATGCCTAGTAAAATGAATTCAAGTACAGTCGCAATCAAGCTTTATGTTGAAAGAGAGTCCCTTTGTCGGCCGCGTCGGTCGCGGAATCTACTTACCGTCTTCTCTGTGAACTCATTAGTACTGTCCTGTACAGATACCCTTGGATGACAATGGAGAGGACTTTTTATTATACCTAATATTTATTTCAGTGAAATGAAGCACCCGTAGTTTGCTTACAGAATGTACTGGCCCTGGAAATGTAGGAGTAGAACAAAAGACAAAAACCGGCAATACAATAATTAAGAGTAAATAAATATCCTTGGAAGTTTTACACTACGCTTCTAGTCCCAAACTAAGCAAAGCTTGTATTATGGGTACGAGACAACGGATATTTAAACATACGTGGTTAGAGGCGTATTTGTTTGTATAAACGTTTCAAATACAACATCTGAGAAAAAAATAATTGTTTCATAACACCGATGCTCACATACGGCACCTATACATATAAATCTATCATATTTAATTCACGATTAAAACATTCAAAATGCGATAGTTTCTCGTAGTTGGTCTAAACTTGAGTCTAAAGTCAAACACGAATCATAATCATGTATTATTTCCTCCGCATTCACTGTATTTCGTTTCACATTTGATGACGTAACGAATGATGAAAAGTTAAATTTTATCAGTACAGTACAATTCAAAAACTCTAAACCTAAGCAACATTGAATAATAGAAACTACAGGGTGACATTGAAGTCGTTGGCACATTCCCTGAATATGAGACAAATCCAATGAGTTTTTTTGTCATAATTTTACTATTTATTTGCATTATAAAAAGAGTTAAAAACGATTGTACAGTTAACAGCACATCAGCCTATACCTTTTGTTGCATAATAACACCTACTACATCGAAATAAGATGCCACAGTGTTAAAATATGTTTGATGTGTTGTCGTCTGTACAAGTTTTAGTTTTTGAAATTGGATTGGATTCATTGGATTTGTCTCATATTCAGGGAACGTACAATGTACCATGAGTAGAGTCTTAGTTTAAAAGGATGCCAACGATTTAAAAGTCACCTGTATATGGCTACGACAGTCATCTCATCTTATACTTTTGCTACAAAAATGTATAGTCTTATGAGCTATTATGTACATAATAACGTCAAACATAATTTTGAATAAGAGCCCTTTCAGTCCACGAATTGAAATTAGGGAGTCTACTCCATTCCTTCATTGTTCGTGTAAGGTCACCTGAGCGCCTTATCTGTAACAAGCACTCCCATTCGTTAGCGAGTTGACAAAACAATTAGCATACTCGTACGAAACAAACCGTTTTGCTTACGGATTTGTTTATTTGTCTGTAAAGACTCGAACTTCTTCTTCTCAGCACTTGCCAAATGTTTGTCTCGAAGCGCTGGTAGGGCGAAAAAAGAATGAGACATGTATAGGCTCCTTAAGAGCATTTGACGATTTGTAAGTACTAATTTAATTATTCTATACAAATAAAGATAATTTAAATTGTTTTTATTTTAACTTACGCTAAAAAGTTTCTGACGCCAAGAGTTAGATTATGAGACTAATTTTATTGGTACGACGTTTCTTTTGTTTTTTATTTAAAATTGGATATTTGACAGCATAATAATATTGAGTTGGCGAAATAGTGACACAATAATCTCTTATTGCATTAGATCATTAATGGGAGAGCTGTATGTTTTCGGCGGAGTCACAACATTATGGGAGAAAGAAATAAGCACACATTAGGCCTCATCAACCCGTCGTGGGGAGTGTATACCAAATCCTCCCTATGCCTCTGATAAATTAGAGACGGTCGTCCTTCTGCAGTATAGATCGTTTCATTCACGAAGCCCCACCAATTTTGGTCGAGCGAAGCGCGGGAGATTGATCCGAGCGTCATTATTGTAGTGTGCGTGTGCACTCATGGATAATTTAGCGTGTACCGATAACACTGAAACATTAGCGGAAGAATGGTGAGGCGCGTCTTCGTGGATGAAACGATCTATACCAAATGACCTCCTAATGATGATGTTGATAAGAGACTCGTCCAGACTCCAGGGCGTAGGTTAATTAATTTTGGTGATCGCCACCAAAGCGCTGCCACCTGAGCTCCTCACCTCAATAATTTACACCGGAATCTAAACAGCAGACTATAATTAGTTTGCGGTACTGCTTGGATTGTGGTCGGATACCGCGGCTCGTCTAATTGAGCTGCGGTCAGGCTCGCCCATCTAATCACTAGATTAGTGAATGTTGTCTGTCTGTAGTTATATGGGTACAGCTAGTCGGCGGGAAATAATAATAATATTATTAAAAGACACTTTATTTTTTACAACAGACAAAACAAGAAAGCGAGAGATACACAGGGACAGTACATTTTAGGCGGTCTTATCGCTACAAAGCGATCTCTTCCATACAGCGGAAATATTATATTTAAAACACTATACCTATAAGACGCAAAACTGACGGCCGGTGGGGCAGCAATATTTTGGAGTGGAGGCCACGTACCGGAAAACCAGTGTGGGACATCCATCCACAAGGTGGACTGAAGATCTGATAAAGGTAACAGGGAGGCGCTGGATGCAGGCCGCTACCAACCGTGCGACGTGGAAGTCATTGGGGGAGGCCTATGTTCAGCAGTGGGCGCCCTGTGGCTGAAATGATAATGATGATGAATCAATAACATCTGACTCCGTCAAAATTGGACGCAAATATTGCGGAATAAATTGCCTACAATATAATTTTCACCTTATTTATTGCTACTTAAGTATTTAAAGAAATAACAACACTTCGACCAAATTTTATGTCAATATATTTTAATATAATAAGGTAATTACGAGGTAATACCCAAACTTTAAAGCTCACGTTTCAATTTATGCCTCCCACGGGCATAGTTTATAGTCCATCTTTCACCGACTTTCCTACTTTCTACCGCAGAACGTTTCGGATTTCTGAAGAACGGAGTTTCTTAGATTAAAATTTTAATACTATTTTGTGTGACCAGAATTTTCACTCGAAATTTCGTGAATCTAAAAAGTAATTCAGATAGACGTCGGCTTAATACCTAATTGTTTTGTGAGATAAAATTAATAGTATTAAACGGACCGGAAAACGCAATTTGGACAGGCCTCGGTTTACCGACGATCTAGTGAAGGTCGCGGGAAGCACCTGGAAGCATGAAAATAGTCTCTTCAAGAATCAAAGTTGTACTTCCACTAATATAAACAGAACTGTAATATCAGAAAAAAGAGCGTAGTTATAAGATCGTTTCAGCCACGAAGACGCGCCCCGCCATTATACCTCTAATGTTTGAGTGTTATCGGTACACGCTAAATCATCCATGAGTGCACACGAACACTACAATAATGACGCTCGGATTGCTCGGATCAAACTCCTTGCACCCAAAATTGGTAGGGCGCGTATTCGTGGATGAAACGATCTAGTAAATGTTTTATAGTAAAAAGTATCATTGTATGTGTGAGTACATATAGATAAATAGCAAAAACACGTGTCTAGTCACGCCAAGAAGATGTGTAAGTACAGATATAGTCAAAAAACGTTTGAAAAAACCACAAGCGTTTGGTACTGAAGTGGAAAACAAAAACAAAACAACTGAACAAAAACAGTTTCTGTCCCAGTGAAAATGTGGAATATTTTCACATTTTGCACAAAAAAGGTAATTTAATTTGGTTGTTGTAGCATAATAAGCGATAATATCAACATAAAATTACTTTACACTCGTTCTAACATTAAGCTCTTGTACTTTGAGTTGGACAGAGTGCATGGTGAACGCAGTAACAGTAGTTTGAATGGACTAAGATCCGTATGACTTAACTGTAAGGTGCATATTCATTTATTGTCACAAACCAAACTGAAGTGAAGCTACGCAGAATAATTGACGGCTGAAAGGACAGCAAGGTTCTGGAATGGAGACCACGTACCAGCAAGCACATCGTGAAACGGCAGACTTATGACTTTTTAAAGATTGCAGGAAGGCGCTGGATGCAGGCCGCTGCCAACCGGCCAATCTGAAAATCTTTGGGATTCAACAGTGGACGTCCTGTATCTGAAATGATGATGATGATGAGGCATAGGTTTACCACAATAGTCCAGAGACGGATTTAGAAACAACGACCCTGACCTGACTGATAGTCCGACACTAACGCCCACTAGGCTTTTATTGGTGGTCAAGCTGTAGATCCTGGCTACACAGGAATTGCAGCGGTGGGAACGAGAGGGAATAGTCCCGTAACGCTCAACTTCGCACTCCTCCTATGTTCTTCTGATTAATTTCGTTGCGGGTCCAACAACAGTTTAACTTTCCCCCGGGACAAACTTCACCTTCATTGGTTGGGTTTTTGTGGCGGTCAAGCTGTAGATCCTGGCTACACAGGAGTTGCAGTGGTGGGAACGAGAGGTGAGAATAGTCCCGTTAGTCCCGTAACGCTGGGCTATTGTCACCATAAAAGCCAGTCTCACTAAAATTACTGCACCTCCCTTTTTTCACTGTGCACTTTGTTACAACTTGATGTGTCTTAATCAAAATTTAACGGCCAAAACAAACATTATTCGGTATGACGTTATTTTACGCTCTGAACACTGTATCGTGTTTAATATTCTCCCTAATAACCTGCAGCTTTTATGGGCTTTGGATTTACACTTGTCGTAAAAAAATCCTTGTATTGATTTAGAGGTATAATATGTGTGTTGGAGCATTACGTATGTAGATTTTTTATATGTGCAATAAATTAAAATAAATACGTAGTTAAAATGATATCTTTGCATACACTTAGGCTGGGTTGCACCATCTTATTTTAACTTTAACAAACGTAAAAATCTGTCAAACTTCATACAAAAATCACCGGTTATCGTTATAGTCACGATTAAAGGAGGATGGTGCAACTCAGCCTTACTCTTTTCATTACTTACATTCTATAAGATGCCTGTTTGCAGAATATTTGAAGTCTTTATGTTTATTCTGCATAATCCCCTTGGAAAATGTAATGAGAAACGATAAAGAAAGATTGAACCTGGGAGAGTTTCTAGGATGGCTGACCCGCTACAGGTTTTTCAGGTAAGAACAGGGGAAGTACTACTCCCTTGAAACCCATCGTCGCTTGCTCAAACAGAGCGAGCCACAGTCTAAGTCCGAGCCGCGAAAGAATGTCTAAGTAGGCCGTTTAGCTAGAACAATAACTCGCAGTTCCGTCCCAAAAACTTTGGAGGACACCGACACCTAACCCACTGGTGCCCCCAAGTCAGTGGGTATGTAATTTCAAGCATTTCCTGACGAAACAAAAGTAGGGAAGTTTTGGAACTTACTTGGCCAACGCTGCTCACTCGCAGTCCTGGGTTTTGAGATTGCCCGGCCGGGGCTGACATCCAATATTTAGGGTCTTGCTGCACTCACAACACACAATTCACAGCATATTTTTTTAACACATCGGGTCTTTTTTTACACGTTATTGCGGTTTTTCACTCGCACGCGCGCGTGATTGTACTTGACTGGACGTGGGTAGTAGTTTCAAAAGCGAACAGCGCCCTCTCACGGCGTGACAGCGTACTCATTTTTGGTTGGCTAAAGAATTTGATAATTAAGTTTTTTGTAATTTAATTTAATTTCCATACGGGCTTTGTCCAGCAGTGGACGTCATGTGGCTGAAACGAACGAACGAATTTATTTATTTTGTTTCTTTTGAATTTTTTTAAAACTTTATTATTCTTTATGGTCTTAAAAAATGGTTGTATGGTTTTTATTTAAAGAATTTGGAATATAGGAATACGCAGCCAGTATTAAACAAACGATTAAGGCCCGATTCGACTAAACTTTTATCCGAGAATACAATAACTCCTAGTTTATCTGGCACATTGACAGTTTCAGTATGGGAAATATGTCAAAACTGACGTTTTATTGAATAAAACGTCTAGACTAAATATTAATCTCAGAATAAAATTTATTCTGAGATTAATATTTAGTCTAGTTTGGTCGAATCCACCTTGAATAGGTAGAAAAAATACATAGATAGCGATATACTTTTTATTTCATGGAAATTGTTCAATATTAATCTTATAGAATTAAAACGTGTGAATCATGGTCTGATCAAATCACCAAGATCCAGGTCTGCCAGCACGTCATTCGCGATCTCGTGCACCGTTTCACTCAAGAAACTGGTGATTTCAGGCTGAAAATGAAACGTAATGAGGTCAAAACTCCAGAACACAAACGAGTACAACGATCCAAAATTCTGCTGTTTTGCGTGTTAAACAGTGAGATTAACGCTCGTATTCTCAAACGATGCTTGCTTAAGTGAGGCAGAAAAACGAACGCACAGCGTTGAATAGAGCTCTGTGATTGGTTCGTGTGTGACCCTGTGCGTCCACGCGCACTATGAGACTTCAAAGTAATGTTTGTGAATACGGGCGTTAGGCTAAGTTGCACCACCTAACTTTGACCATAACTATAACGATAACTGGTGCTTTTTGTATGGAGTTTGACAGATTTTTGACGTTTGTCAAAGTTTAAGTAAGATGGTGCAACCCAGCCAAGATTTTGAAAATGAAAATTTGGATTTACACTACCCTAAAGATGGGTTGCACCATCATAATTTAACTTTAACAAACGTCAACAATCTGTCAAACTCCATACAAAAACACTAGTATATTGAGGTGATAGAACTTAATTGGTTTAGATTATTGTTAATAATAAGATAATTACCTCGTAAAATTCTACCAAAGTTGGCACCAAATCTTTCAGGAAAAGATTCACAAAGTCGCTAGCTCCTTCGTGACCCAACAATCCTGTGATTTCAGGCTGAAAGAAATAAACGATATCATTGTAATGGCGTTTTAATTCGTTTATGGATCTCCTCATTTCTGATTCGATCTTGTAAAGAAACACCGAGAGGGATACCTACATATAAATAATTTTAAATTGAGGAATAATAAGTAACAGCTAATTAGTAATTATAATACTTATAATAATAAGGTAAAGATTTCTAGTTCATTCGCTCTTCAGAAAAATTGGAAATTTTGACTTAGGTACAAGACTTTAGAACTTAGCATCGCAATAGAAAATTACCTCAATTGCAGACAAGCCGAAGTTGACTGTACACTCTCTGACGTTCAAAGATAGACCATTGGACCCAAAAATGCTGAGGTTGACCAGAAGGTCGGCAGTTACTTTTGGATCTATAATCTTGAGTCTGGAAAGACAAAAATCTACGTTACTAAGGCCCTACTTCACCATTTGCTGATAAAATCAATCAAAATTATTAGGCTGGGTTGCTCCATCTTACTTCAACTTTACCAACGTCAAGTCTGTCAAACTCCATACAAAAACACCGGTTATGGTTAAAGTTACGGTTAAAGTAAGGTGGTACAACTCAGCCATTGTTATTATTACTGATACCCTCTTGTTGATAAAAGTGACACCCCAGTTGAATTGATTTAAATTGTCATTTAGTACGGAAATGTCATTTTAATCCATGTTCGTCCCTAGTGTAACTTTTTACTAAGGAGGATAGTGTCCAGTCCAGCTAGAGTCGTATAGGTTATTATGTCAGTTAACTGTCAGAAACTAAACCCCTAGTCTCTCTTATTATCACCAGTCATTGTGACCATAGATCTTAACATTTAGCAAAGACTAGTAGCCGCCCGCGACTTCGTACGCGTGGATCCCGGTCCCTAGGGGTGGAGTTTCGTAAAATCCTTTCTTAGCGGATACCTACGTCATAACATCTACCTGCATGCCAAATTTCAGCCCGATCCGTCCAGTGGTTTGGGCTGTGCGTTGATAGATCACTATGTCAGTCAGTCAGTCACCTTTGAGTTATACCTATTTAGAAATACGTTTAAAACTAAAATTACAACTTACTTTAATTTCCCATTTCCAAAAACGTTGACTCCCATGGCTGAGATATCAAGGTCGTATTTATCTGAAAAAAATTTGGTCATTATTAATTCAATAAACACCATAGAAATTAGTTTCCTTGCATTTATGTTATTAAGTGAGGAGGACCAATAGAGCCATAGAAAAAAGCATAATTATTTCACGAATTAGAAATGATTACGAAAACTTTCAAATTATTTTCTTTAAAATAAAAACTCAAAAATATGTTACTAAATTTAGACCACTAGTGGCACTTATGAACGTCAAAATACAGTACAAAAAAGGTAGCCCTTGGGGCACTTTATAGGTCTCTCTATCTTTTGGGCCCTACCAGCGCTTCGAGACAAACATTATGGCAAGTGCTGAGAAGAAACGCCGGAACAAACGCAGTCAAGAATTTTCTTCAAGAATTTTTCCAGTGGTCCATTTTTTTTTTAATTTTGCTAAGCATTTTGAATTCTATAGTTAGTGAGTATTACTTACGTGTAAGTTCAAATAACATACTTTTAACGAAACAAATATGTAGGTAGTTACATAGGAATAAAGTTATCCAAAATTGAACAAGTCTTATTTATCGACCACTGTTATCATATCATGTAGGAGATCTTACATAATATCGGTCACTGACTGCTTCAGTGGCACTTATGATTAGTGAACATAAATAGATGTATTAAATCAGGTCAAGTATACTCATAGATAACAAACGTTAACAATACACCATTTAACAAATAAACTGAACTAGCTGTGCTCCTGACTTCGTATGCGTAAAAATAGTTTGAATATTTTTTTCCCGCTTTCGCAATATTTTTCGATGATGCTCCGCTTGATTGATTGTAGCTTATAGGCCTCTTCGATAAAAATGGGCTACCTAAGAAAAATAATTTTTCAAATCTGACTAGTAGTTCCACAATGGCTGGTTGGTGGCATTGTGGAAATCATTGGGGGAGGCCTATGTTCAGCAGTGGACTTCCTATGGCTAAAATGATGATGATGGTGTTCCTGGGATAATATTATTATACCTACTTAGATATTCTAGAACAGGGGTGGCCAACCGACCGGTCGATCGCGACTATTAGTCCAGTCGATCGTGGCAAGGCAAAAAATACTAGGTACATGATTGTGTACTAAACTATGCTGTTTCATTTAAGATTTCAAGAAGTATGTAAGTGGTAGAGGCCCAGGGTTTCGTTAGTAAACAGTAGATCTTATGTCTAATCAAGTTGGCCACCCCTGTTTTAGAAGATGTTATCTACCTGCTTCCACTTCAAGTTCTGGTATTCTTCCTACAAGTATGATTCTGTACCGTTGGAGCAGGAATGAGGTCATGGTGACGCTCAGGTCGTCTACCACAAAGGCTCCAAGGTTTGACATTACGGTGTCGGTGAGTGACACACGAGCCCTGAAATTGTAACACCTTATTAGTTTGTGATGTGTATTTTTTATCAAACTGTTATACTCGTAGCAAAGGAAATTATTTCTAGAGTTCCATATTGTACCCAAAGGGTAAAAACGATATTAATAACGGCAACAGGTACATGCTTCAAACATTCACAGAATATTAAGTTGTATATTGATTTCAAAAATAAATAATTTAAATTAAAATCAATATTTTAATTTCATTTAATTATTTACGGACTCACGGCCTCATAAAGTTAGCACGAAGGTGCTAGATGCAGGCCGCTACCAACCGAGCGATGTGGAAATCATTGGGAGAGGCCTATATGTTCAGCACGGGACTATTCCCACCTCTCTTCCCCACCACTGCAACTCCTGTGTAGCCAGGATCTACAGCTTGACCGCCACAAAAACCCAACCAATAAAGGTCAAGTTTGTCCCGGGGGAAAGTTAAACTGTCGTTGGACCCGCAACGAAATTAATCAGAAGAATGTTCTTCTACCTTAATTTCGAACTCCTCCTATGTAGGAGGAGTTCGAAATTAAGGTTCGAATTCCCTCCATTGCAAAGCCTATGTTCAGCAGTGGAGGTCCTATGGTTGAAATGATATGATGAAAGTAAATATAAGCGGCTCAAATATAACAAAAGTTTTTTTTGCCGTACGGAACCCTTCGTGCACGAGTCTGACTCGCACTTGACTGGTCTCTTAAGTTAGTCTTACCCAGGAAACGGTATGATTTCATCGTCCAGGTCAATCTGGCTTATGTTCAGAGGGTCCAGTGGAGGAATTACACCCGAGCCGTTGAGTATAATATCTCTGACAGTCTCAAGAAGGTCCAAAATAAGTTGCTCCAGCTGACTGTTTCGGGAGTTCTCCCCTGGAAAATAACATTTCAAAGGTAAGGAATTGTGAACTCTATTTGACCACGTGTATGTCACACCTGACTACTATGAACAAACAGCTAAATAGCACCAGGATGTACTTAAAGATATAGCCGGGTCTCCAGCGCGTGTTTTGCCCTACTTATGTTGAATGTTGAAATGTTTTTGTTGATGGTGTTATTTATTTGGCTTATTACCCACAAAGCTTTTAGAAACATTTATTACGATGGACATCACTTAGTTAAGGACAAAGAACGTATACAGAAAAAAAGACAGAAATAGCACATTAATATTACAAGGAAATAAAAAGTGAACAGAGCCGTGCTATCCTGTCGCAACCGCGATGCCCATCGCAATGGGACTCCACTCAGCATATACCGTGGCCCACCGTGGGGAAGGCCACCACGCTGGTTTTCATCCCATGCCGAGTGGAAGTCACGGACACTAACCTAAACTGTATATCAACATCAACAAGGCCGTATAAATATAAATTATAACAATAGTTTCGCATTTTCATATCTTGACGGATGTAGTACCAGTTAAAGCCAAGTTTGTCCTACAGGAAAGTTAAGCTGACATTGGAAATTAATACTTACTACTTTGAGATAATGCTCGCAATAATTTGGACTCGCTTGTTGGTGAAATTTTAATGTCAGCGGGCACCGAAGCCACAGCGGCCATAACCGCAAACAGACACCACAGCAATCTCATGATGGATAACTCTAAAAAAAGAAATATTCAAGTACTTATACCATCTATAGTAAGTAGTCTTTGGACATTTATTTATACATGTGCCATCTAGTCTCAAACCATAGCTAGCGCATAACTCAGTTAATGCCTTATTGATTTATTGGGTGACTAGCTTTCCGCCCGCGGCGTCGCCCGCGTGGAATTTTTCGGTTTTTTATATAACCTATGACACTCAGCAATAAAGTGGCTTTCTATTGGTGAAAGAATTTTTAAAATCGGTTCAGTAGATCCCGAGATTACCCCTTACAATTTAACAAATATACGAACACACAAACTTTAAATCTTTAAAATATTAGTAAGTATAGATTTTTGTTTCATCAAAATGTCAGCGAAACTTCAGATTTGTATGCTCTGTCACGTCATAATAAGTCAAAATCACCCTTCCCGCGCCGCTCCCATAACTCAGGCACTGACCTCAAGCACTAGACCATTATTATTTTATTAAACAATCGGCGATCAAAAATGTAACAACCCAAGCCTATACGTACCATCGGCAACAATGTTAACTATCCATTGCCTATCATGTATTCTCGTTCTATCGCAAAGAATCACCATTTGATGAGAGCGAGAGCAAAAACGGATATGGATAGGTAACAGTGTGGCCGTGTTTACTTGAGAAAGAACTTCTGCAGGTGTTAATTAATAAGAATTCGGAAATAACATACCCGTATTTTTAACTATTCTGTTAATCTCACCTAAAATATGTATGTAGGCCTACTTATTGAAAAAAAAAATGTAAAAAATGCTGCTTACCTTAGATAAGCCAAATAACGAACGCTCTACTCCTTGTCTTATTAATTAGTGGCTCGGATTAGTTGATAACGATTACAATTTCAGAAATACAGTTATCTTCTTATCATATCAATAGTGAATTAAATTATTAGTTCAACCACAACTTCGTGATAGTGTTCTTCAGCTAAGTGGATCATCGTGAGGGACGAAAGGACTATTCCCACCTCTCGTTCCCACCGGTGCAACTCCTGTGTAGCCAGGATCTACAGCTTGACCGCCAATAAAAACCCAACCAGTGAAGGTCAAGTTTGTCCCAGGGAAAGTTAAACTATCATTGGACATGCAACAAAAATAATCAGAAGAAAGATAAGTGGAGTTCGAAGTTTGGACGTAGACATAGTACCCCCGGTTTGTCTACCACGAGATTCTTAACTTGACCATGCTCATTTAGGTACTAGGTACATTAGTATAAACTAAAGCCTATTTTAGTTTCGAAATTATTCTGGGTTAAGAGCAAATTGAGAAAATTGAAAATTTGGCTTGAGTGATCTTAAATCAATTCGGACACGAAAAAAGGCAAAATATAAAATCATCACAATCCTTTTAGCAGGTTTAGGATAGGATTACCAAAATAAAACAAATTGATTAAAAATATCATATTTATTACGTTATTTTAAGCATGTAAATATGCTCCACGATTTCTCAACATGTTTCTCAAAATTGTTAGTAGATACGCGATTTAAATTGTCATCCATTCATTCATGTGAAATTGTCCAAAGATTATTTGTCCAAAGATTATTTATTTATTATTTATTATTATTATTTCTTTTGCCTTTTCATCCATCCAACTTGGCCGGTACTTGGCAATTACTTTCCACGTGCCAAGTGTCGAAGTACCAATCGAAGCTCATGAGTGAACTGCCTGATATAGTATCTTTGCAAGATTTTCGTTTATTACAGTCTGAAAACAAAAATAAATCAACATCAAACGAATCTATGTTACTCAAAGGTGACTGACTGACTGACATAGTGATCTATCAACGCACAGCCCAAACCACTGGACGGATCGGGCTGAAATTTGGTATGCAGGTAGATGTTATGACGTAGGCATCCGGTAAGATAGGATTTTACGAAACTCTACCACTAAGGGGGTAAAACGGGATCCACGCGTACGCTTTATGATAGCCAATAGAATTTAACTAAATGGAAACCA
Organism: Ostrinia furnacalis; assembly: GCF_004193835.3. Lineage (NCBI taxonomy): Eukaryota > Metazoa > Arthropoda > Insecta > Lepidoptera > Crambidae > Ostrinia > Ostrinia furnacalis. Next base: position 144,731 of record NW_021134474.1, read on the forward strand.
AATCCCTCACCTCGTTTGATTTAATAAACTCCGGCACGGTTTTCATCAAAAAAGTTTCGACTGTCTTCGAATAATCAATGTTGTTGATTTTCACGTTCACCCTTTTGGTCTGTAACAAAAACATAATAATATCAACATCGTCATTATCAATTTAATCGCAAGGGGACTTTATTATTTTTTTGCGCTAAGCCTTTTTTTTCGTTGAGTGGCTATTCTAGTTCTATGAAGTCCCAGTATCATATGACCGGTACCGATCTATTGTGATCGCCGCTATTTTCCTTACAGTTCGCCTCCGAGTCCTGCATCCAGTAAGTCGTGCAGTACCTTTTGGGGGGCGATATTTTACATCTTGTGGGCTTAGGATGTGTTTACCCAGGTGTAAGCTCCGCTTAATTCCCAGTTTGTATATTTCCAATTCAAACTAATCTATAACGTTTTTTTCATCATCAAGTCGTTCAATCTCTACAGCAGGAGCACAGCTCTTTCTAATCTACCATAGGCAAATAAAGGATTTGGCCTGTCTAACACTTACCCCCTGCCCACACAGAGAGAGGGAGTCTCATCGTGTATTTGTCCGTTACTCGACTTTTTCGACATCCAGGGAATAGTGGATCGCAAAATATTTAAATAAAATCATACCTTAATGGCTTTGACTTTAAACTGCAAATTGGAAACGCTGCGTAATTTAAAATCGAAGTCGTCAGAAATGTCAAATATAGCTTCACCAAGTATACGGAGCTCGAAGATGGTAAATCTGAAAGTTATAATTGAGTCATAAAAAAAATTTCTATTGCATTAGGTTAAATAATAAATAATGAATAATTATTTGAAAATACGAGTATGCTTATTAGGTTGCACTTTTCCTCATAAAAACTTTAATAACCCTGTTATACCTCTACAGTGGTGGAATATAAAAAATATTAAAAACTAGCTTCCCTATCTTAATTTTTAGCCTTAAAATAATGTTTCATGCTTCAAAGATTACTAATTTTCATACAAAAATTCAACCATTTTCACCCCCTTAATGGTTGAACTTCGAAAGACCTCTTCTTATAATTTGTCGTCTAAGTATTTTATTAAGAACTAGCTGACCCGGCGAACTTCGTACCGCCTTAGCGTAGAGATTTTCTATATATTTTTTTCCGTAAGAACCTTGTACAGAGTATTAGAAAACTACAAAAAAAAATCAGCCAAATCGGTCAAGCCGTTTTCATGTTATGTCGTGACAACGGAAAACGGGTTTCATTTTTATATATGTATATAGAAGATAGAAGAAGAAGACTAGGTGTCAAAAATGTTTTCTATGCTCAAGGGTTTAGGCTGGGTGTTCAGAATCACTTCAGGCTTTTCCATTTTATACAGAAAAAAATCTACTTACTGCCCTTTTGCTTTTCCACTTGATTTCGCTCCAAAAAAATTTAGTTCAGCCTCACCTTTACCTGAAAAAGAAAACATAATTTTATAAATTAGATTCAAAACAACGTAATATTATGAAGATGCTATCAATATGATATTTCAAATCGATTGCTACTGCACTTTTTCAATTTTGTCTTAAAACATACAAAAGCGTGGTGTCATAATTATGTGACCTTTTGTATGGAGCGTTTTTGGGAAAGTTCAATGTGATTTACCTACAAATAGTGACTATGAATCTCGGGATGTTTTTTATTACCATTTTTGCTTGATTTCAGACTAGCTTTCCGCTCTCGTGAAATTTCGTCTGTGACAGAAAAACTTTATCGCTTACCTGTTTCAAAAACCGGGATAAAAACTATCTTATGTCCTTTCCCAGGACTCAAACTATCTCTATGCCAAATTTCATCAAAATCAGTTCAGTGGTTTAGACGTAAAAGCGACACAGACAGACAGACAGAGAAAAAAAGGAAAGGGGAAAAAAGGGAAAAAAGTAACACTTTTGCATTTATAATATTATTATTAGTATAGTAGATTATTTATTATCGCATCGAGTGACATGAGTGAGTTGAGTAGTATGCAATTTTGTTTGATAAACTTACCGATTGAAAACTCCAGCCGTGGGAAAGACACATCGAAGTATAACTTAGAGTCCAGGGAGCTATAATTCAGTTGGTGCACAACAAAGTCACCGATGCCCGCGAACAATAGCTTCTCCAATAGTACACTGTATCCGAAAATACTGAAAATTACAAACATGATCATTATTTTCATTGTAAAAATCCTGGTATGTAAAAATCTATGTATCTGGTGAAGGTCAGGTCTCGGGAACCTGGATGCGGGAACCACAGGACGGGTCATTGTGGAAATCCGTGGGGCCTTTGTCCAGCAGTGTACGACTTTTATTTGAAACAAACAAAAATCCTAGGTCGCGAATACACGCTCGGAAGTATGGGCGAGACACGACGAATCGAACTGTGTGCCTACCATGAGTTTACGTTAGGTGTGCTCGCTAGCGACTGCGTAAAAAAATGACATTTAAATGTATGACATATTGTGCAGCGCCCCTAGCGGCTACTTTCAAGAAATAAAATCTTCATATAATTTTTTGACGTATTCGCTAGCGAGCTCACCTAACGTAAACTCATGGTAGGCACACTGAACTGCGTGTCTACACTGTCTGATTCCATCAACTTCGCGCATAATGTAAATGCGCCATCAAATTCATACCTAAATATCTTTGGAGAATAGACCTTTCAAGATTTCAAATAAAATGTCTCTCTTTACATAAACTAGATTACTTTGACTTACTCTGGCAAATCTGGGTGCTGTTGTGCTTGTTTCCACTTCGCAATAGTAAAGTTTTCATAACCATTCTCTTTCAGGAAGTGCCTTGCTAATTCCACTCCACCCTCCAACATTTTGGATATAATAGAATCCATCAGAAAAGACATGGTTACTGAAATATAAACAAAAATACAGGGTTATTTGTAAGAAAAACCAGTAACCTCGCAAATACAATCATTTTTTTTTTTCACCAAAATCAATTAAAAAAATATTTATAGTAGGTACTATCGTAACACTTGTAAGTCTATGGCACCATCCTACTTTAACATTCATAAACGTCAAAAATCTGTCAAACTCCATACAAAAAACACTGGTTATCGTTAAAGTTACAGTCAAAGTTAAGTGGTGCAACTCAGCCTATGTCTCATTCATAAACAAAATAACAATGACAATCGTTTGTTAACATCTTGATAATAGTGTAGTACTAGTACTCTTTTACAGTTAATAGCATTTACGAGTAGTAAGGTAGTTAAAAGCTCTTACATAATGGCTCAAAGTAGTATCTACTAATAGACAGTTTGACATCATACCCCAAAATTCGAAACCACAACTTTTTTAAAAAGACCCTTCATTCTGGTCTTAAAAACTTAATTTATTTTAAATTATACTTCGTATCTCTCCCGAAGATGATTATGTTTTACATGCAGCAGTACCTGGGATGATGCCGTCCTTATCACACTTTTAGAGAATATTTATTTAAAAATATAAGTTTTAAATATAATAAAGTACGTGTTTTGACTCCTCAGCACCGTAGTACATTCCGCGGTCCGCCATATTTCTTGTCATTACTTGTGTTGGTGTTCGTCCGACTCACACGTACTTTTTCAATAAAAATAACTTAGCGTAAAAATGGGTAAAAGGAAACGATCAAGTAATGGTGATAATAGTGATATGGTGAAAAGTTTGTTAAGAAACCTCGTATGTACATAGACAACGACAAATTATAGTTTTATCTGATGATGACGAACCAGAAAAAACATCTTTGTCTCCATCGTGCAGTCACTGCAGATTTGCAGACATACATACATACATATTTAAAACATTCTGGTAAGTTGTGAATCGTGTATTTTAAAATTGTTATGAAATAATGTGAATAATTTCTATTTTTTGTATTAAAAATGAATATTTTCAACTACCCTCCGTGGTAATACTTTGTGTCCCGACTTAATCGTGTGTGGATACTAAACTACACGTACAAAAATCGTGTTATACAAAATACATAAACATCCCGACGTAAATCGTGTGTGGATGCTTTATTGCTTATCCCGGCGTATATCGTGTGTGGATACTAAACTACACGTACAAAAATCGTGTTATACAAAATACATAAACATCCCGACGTAAATCGTGTGTGGATGCTTTATTGCCTTTGAGCGTATTAATTATCCCGGCATATATCGTGTGTGGATAAGACATTTTGAAACTGATTGCATTTTGCTTTGATTATTTTCCTAACGTATTATCATATAACGTGGGTAGACGTATCAACACGTCGTAAAATAGTATAACATAATTATAAATATAATAATATACAATATACATGGGGTATTTATAATTTATTACCCTATCAAATACAAAAATCTTTATTGTGAAGTATTACTAAAATAGCATACAATAATTACCTACATCAGACGAAAATACCGGGTATTTTTCAAGACAAAGCCTTTCAAAGACTTTCACAATGATCTAGCANTACGTACGTAAACCTACATACGTACCTCATGACATATAAGTAGATTAATTATTTTTTCACTAGACAGCAACCCTAACAGCGTAAGAAGAGTTCAGAGGCACGCGATAGAAAGAGACAAAACTTGTAGGTGAATAAAATTGTAGGTACATAGTGCTGTGCGAGCTGAATTCCACTGTATCGCGTCGTAACAAGATTCGCATTTATTTAAATCGTCTTGCGGAGTAATCCTTCTGTACCTGTACTATTACTTATTCTGTGCTGCTAGTGACGTTGTTATATGCACACGTGTAACATAATATTTGTACATAATAACAAGTAGATACAGTGTTACATAGTGGGGTTTTGACACGTCGATTGTCGAGCTACAAAGCTGGATTTCATTAGATGTCCATTCTTAACATAAACAGGAGGCTGCACAAGCCGGCCACACCCACCACTTGAAAACCTTTTCCTAGTTTTCGCTTTCAATCAAATACCTATCGTTCTCTTTCGTCCAGAGCAGTGTTGCCAGAAGGTTACTTTTGTAACCTTTTAGGTTACTTTTGAACTGCAGTGGTTACTTTTAGGTTACACTAATGAAAAGGTTACTTTTAGGTGATTTTTCAGAAATTGTAGAATTAACTTTACAGGTTATTCAGTAAAAAATATTAATAGTGACAATTAAAAAATTATGTCATAAAGTGGATTTAAACTTGAATTTGATTTATAAGGAACTGGCAAAGAGGCTCACCGAGGTGACCGGTGATCAAAAGGCTGGCAGCTATTTTGGTCAGAGAATTAGCCTGGCCATTCAACGTGGCAATGCTGCCAGCCTTTTGGGCACCATTCCTGACTGCGGCGCTGGGGGTGAAGTATTATTTATTTTGTAAATAGTTTTTATAATTTTTAAATTTTAGTTTTTAAGTCATTTTAAGTTAATGAATTATTATAAAATTTATTCTCGAATAAATGTACCAACAACGAATAGGCTTCAATTTGATTTATTATTTGTTAAAAAAAAAAACGCAAATCCATGAAACGTTTTTATACGACTGGTCACTTTTCGAATTTAGATGATCAATTTTATTGTATTCATTTTCCATCCATGAANACATAATCATCTTCGGTCAAGACACTCGTATAATTAGATATCAAACATCACAGGTAAGTTCGTTTGATTCTTAATTATCTGTAAATTACGATTTTTGTTCGCATTGTAATTGAAAAAAGTAGTTTGATTGAGTTGACAAAATAGTGACGTCACTTGCTTGTAGTGCCATACAAAATCTATGGGAGAGTTTCATTTTGACAGTTTTAAAAAGTACGTCAGTTGATTGGTGGTGTCAACATGTCTATTGTAATTAGATACCTACTTAACATGGTAACTAATAGGTACAAGCTGAGATCTTTTGGCGAATATTTAGGAATAAATTGATTAGATAAGACAATGAGAGTGCAATTGCACTTATTGGCTCAGAAAATTACTAATAACGCACTAGCGGCCGCCCGCGACTTCGTACGCGTGGATCCCGTTTTACCCCCTTTGGGGTAGAGTTTCGTAAAATCCTTTCTTAGCGGATGCTTAGGTCATAACATCTTCCTGCTTGCCAAATTTCAGCCCGATCCATCCAGTGGTTTGGGCTGTGCGTTGATCGATCACTATGTCAGTCAGTCAATCACCTTTGAGTTAAGTATATTGTATTTAGATTTTAACAAATGCAGATATTTTTTCTAAACTAAGTATATGTTTAGCAACAATTTTGTTTGCCACGTTGAATCAACATAAAAATCTGAACATACATTAAATTATGCAATAATTAATCTCCGTAATGGTGAAGAAATACTCACAAACTTTTAGATTGTTCACTTCCGTTGTTAGTTAAATCTGATAAATTATTGACACAGACTACTGTTGAAACACTTCCACGTATTAACGAGTTTTAACAGAATAAAATAAGTCTTTGTCTCAGAGCAGATTACAACAGGCTGACTAGTTAGTAGGTACTTTGTCTCGATAGTGTGACAAAACGGTAATTCCCCTACCATCAATTGTTTGGTGTTGCCAAATAAAAAATACTATCCACACGTGACACCGTGACTGGGTATTTCCAGCGATTTCCATGTTAATATTGTTTTGTGTTACCAGCTATAAAATACTATAAGTACACACGTGACTCGTGACTGGGTATTTCCAGCGATTTCCGTGTTATCTGTTACCAGCTGTTCGTGCTTTTATGGTAACAAAACGGTAATTCCCTGCTATATTTTTTTTGTGTCTTGCCAGCTACAAAATACTGGTCCACACGTGACTCGTACTATCGGCCACTCCTATCCATTTGCGTTTTTGCTCTCGCTCTCATCAAATGGGATTCTTTGCGATAGAATGAGACGATATGACTGGCAATGGGTAGTTACATAACTGTTGCCGATAGTAGGTACGTGACTAGGTATTACCAGCGATTTGCGTGTTATTTGTTTCCAGTAAAAACTAGTACTTCGTGACTCAGTTAGGTAGGTATAGATAAAGTGTCATTATGATTGCTAAAGGCGATTTTGTTACCCTGATCTGCTAGCAATTCTATTCCATCCTATCCTTAAATACTTCCTACAGTTCCTACTAATAATATTATTAAATGTGAGTTTGTGAGGATAGATGGAATGATGTTTTTTACTCTTTCGTGCAAAAACTTACTAAACGAATGTAGACCAAATTGACAAGTGAAAATTGAATTCTTAAATTACGCCGATCTTAAGTAATAGTATAATAGTTGTTGTGACCACAGCTCACAGCTATGATTATTAGAAAAATACCTTACCACAAAATTAACTACGGCTTTACTTCGTTAGCGCCATCTATCGGCGGAGTTCAATTGTTACTGTCGCCTGATACGCGCTATTTATAGCACGTGCTAAATGATGTATGTAATTTCATGTGTTGTTATAGATGGCGCTGATAATGTTGCTCGAATTTTCATTTCTTCAGAAATATAACAAAAACTCAATGCTTTAGGTGTATAAAGTAGGTAAATAAATAATACTATCGAATGGACAACTTAACAATGTCCTCCGAGCCACGATATACCTAACTAAAATAAAATAATTTGAACGCTAAACACATTTATTCTTATGATTAAATTAATATTTTATCTTTGAAATGCAATATCTTTATTGGATCTATCTTCGTTTGTATTTTCATAACGCATCTTTCACAGCTTCCGTGATGTAGTACACCAGAACTTCACTAATATCATCCTGGAAAATTAAAATTTGTAGTTATAATAAGGCACACAAAACATGACAACGATCAACACTGGTTGGTCACACTCTTTTTTTTTAAATATAGGTTAATCAAGACTTACGCCCGTATTCACAAACGATGCTTGCTAAAGTGAAGCAGCAAATCGAACGCACAGCGTTAAATAGAGCTCTGTGATTGGTTCGTATGTCACCCTGTGCGTTCACGAGTACTGTGAGACCTCATAGTAATGTTTGTGAATACGGGCGTTACTCCACGACACTTTCCAACTCAACAGGCCTGTATAGCTAGAATTTACAGCTTGGGTTCTAAATTCTAATGAAACCCACCCAGTAAAAGGATTGAACTGTCTTGGACAACTACGAATATACAGGGTGGAATTTTGTAATGCCACCTGGAGGGAAAGTACTCTTAATACTGTAGATAGAAAATTTTACTCAAAGAACACATTCCTTTATTTTTGAAAAAAAAATAGAACTACATTCAAAGATTTCCAAAAATTTGAATGCCACACCCGGGAATCGAACCAACTAAAATATGTTAAAAATTACACCCTGTATTTTTATTGCATAGATCGTTAGGGTCAAGTTTAAGGATGAATTATCTCCAACGAACTTGATAAATTAAATGAAAGGAAAACCATGAAATCTTAAATTATTTTAATTATTTACAGAAAATTGTATGGTATGGTAGTAAAATATCGAAAAATTTTCAAAAATCTTTGAATGCAGTTTTATTTTTTTTTTTCAAAAATAAAGGAATGTTTTCTTTGAGTAAAATTTTCTATCTGTAGTATTAAGAGTACTTTCCCTCCAGGTGGCATTACAAAATTCCATCCTGTAGGAGGAGTTCGAAATTGAATATTGTATACAGACTGAAAACGATAAGTGATCTCACTCGGTTATTTCTAAACTAAGTACATATACAAGATATCGAAAAACTGATCTTAAAAGTGCTTCACGAGCTCTATCTGATAGAGCGATTAGGTACGATATCTTATGTAGTTTTAATAAGTATGTGGCTGTACCAAATGTATGGAAACTGAAAACATAGAATTTTCGGATAGATCCAGTTTATTCTGTAACCTATTCATACCGTTCTCATGAAGCACTTTCAGGATCAGTAACTAGTTTTTCGATATCGTCTATATTTAGTTTAGAAATAATCGAGTGAGATCACTTATCGTTTTCACCCTCTATAAGTAGATAGAGTAACCTATTTATGTATGTACATACGTTGTAATCGTTGATCGTGCTGGGCAGTGTTGTGTTCAAGAACTTGTTCACTTTGCTGGAGATATCCTGGCCCATCCAGATGACCGTCATGTTAGACTGAAACAAAAATACAGGGTGTTAGGTAAATGGGTATATGAGCCGACACAAGCCCATGTTAACATGGGCATATAAATGGTACTAGCTTTCCGCCCGCGGCTTCGCCCGCGTGGAATTTTGTCTGTCACAGAAAAACTTTATCGCGCGCGTCCCTGTTTCAAAAACCGGGATAAAAACTATCCTATGTTCTTTCCCGGGACTCAAACTATCTCTATGCTAAATTTCATCAAAATTGGTTGCGAGGTTTAAGCGGGAAAGCGTAACAGACAGACAGACAGACAGACAGACAGACAGACAGACAGACAGACAGACAGACAGAGTTACTTTCGCATTTATAATATTAGTTGGGATGGTGAAGTCAGAAAATTGATATCTTCATTTTAATTATTTTAATTTTCATACAAATCGGATTTTATAAAATGTAACACCCTGTATATTATTAACCCTAAATAAAATTAAATACCTACTTTGTGATTCTGGCAGTGTAAATAGAAAGGGACAACTCTACTATGCGTGATGTCGTAAAAGGTAATTAAAGGACGTCGCACATTTATCAACACGGAAAGGGATCGTAACCGTATCAACTCGAGGAGGTCAGTATTTTTTGTACGAAACTCCATACTGCAACACTTATCCGCACCGTAACGTAAACGCCTCGCCTTGCAATTGACAGCTCGCGAAAGGCGATACGGTGTTGATCCCTTTCCAAGTTGATAAGTCTGCTATGACCTTAAGAGTAGGCGCACACCGTTGATTTGTAGTTGGCCGATGGTTGTGCCCGATTTTAATTTGTATGAAGAATCGGCCAAATCGAATCGGCGTAATGTGCGCACTCCCATACATGCCCATACTGATCAACTGCCCGACTAAACTATCGGCCGACGAAAAATCAACGGTGTGCGCCTACTCTAAGGGATAAATGTGCGAACATTCAGGCCTCCCCAATCCATCTGTTTATTCGTTTCAGTACATTCAAATGAGTAATGACATCCGCTGCTGAACAAAAGCCTCCCCCAAAGATTTCCATAACGACCGGTCCTGCGCTGGCCACATCCAGGTTCTTCCAGCGACCTTCACCAGATCGTTGGTCCACTTAGCAGGTCCACTGTGGTACCCGTGCGGTGGCTCCACTCACTGCCACTTATTAGCAAACCTGCAGGCTATATCTGTTACTTTGGTTTGGTTAATACCATATTAATGTTATAATGAATAAACTTACCGTAATCCGGCCGATGGGACAGCAAGGTTCTGGAGTGGAGGCCATGACCCTGAAAGCGCAGCGTAGGACGTCCCCATAAGGCGGGCTGACGACCTCATAAAGCTAGCAGGAAGGCGCTGGACACAGGCCGCCACCATTCGGCGTTTGTGGAAATCATTGGGGGAGGCCTATATGTTCAACAGTTGACGTCCTGTGGCTGAAATGATGATGATGATGGTGATGAACTTACCGTAATTTTACCTATTGAAAGAGTGGCTTCGACATCGCGAACTGTGATGCCCGACAATATCCCAATGTTGACAGAAACTTTGCCCGCTACATTGATGTCTGATATAGCAACACTGAAAAAATAATTTTTACTCAAAATAATAACGTGTTTGAGTATTAAGCAACGCCATCTAGTGCCAAAATTGGCAAAGTATTTTACAGAAAAATCAGGATTTATTTTACCTTCCGTTGTATTTTGCGGTTAAGTCCATGTTCATTAACTTGAATCTTACGTCGGTTTTATCTATAAAAAAAGAAAATTGATTCATTATTCAAGTAGAACTAGATAAGCAGCGGCAGGGTTTTGAAATGTAAAGGACGCATTTAAATATAAGAAATAAGAAGAATACGCATGTTTTCTTCTTATTTCTTATGAATTAATATTCGAGTTAGAAGATCTATGAAAGAAAGGTGAGTCTAGGTAGGTGTAGGCTAGACTAGCATTTGTATGTAATATAACGTTCTTACGAACGGTACAATACAGGTAAAATGTGTGACGTTTGGTTCGTGACAGATGATACACTATACGCTCGGTTGTTCTGTTACAAGTAAATGCTATAGTCTATACACCTTTATGTCTGAGACTGAGACCAGCACTGTTGGATTCATAATAATAATGTACATAGTTTATACTACCTACTTTATACTACTTTTTGGGACACCCTATATAAATTCTGATTGTGAATCTGTTTGTGGTGCTGTGAGAATAAATGAAAAGAAATGTCCAATACATACTGAAAGTGGCTGTGATGAGGGGTAAGGTGACCGAGTAGGTGATCCTGGACAGCAGCGTGTTGTATCGGAACTTGTCCAGCTCGATGTTGCTGATGCCCGTCACTCGGATGTCGCCGACTGTCGCGTTAACTACCAACAAACTGACAAAAACTGACAAATAAATAAATAAATCTTTCGCTTTGTTGGATAAATGGTGCTGAAATGACAAATAGTGAAATATGTAGTTTACACAAAATTCTCCATGCAATTAATTAACACAAGACAACTTATATATTAGCACCATCATCATCTTTTTCTTCTGATTCTTAGCACGAGCTAATATGTCGTCTACCTACACTGACCTACAGGATGGGATGAAATTAAAATCGTTGGCATCTTTGAAATAATCATGATACATGTGTGGCAAATCCTATGAGTTAAAATGGCCCCAATTTAGAGGACGGAGAGCTGGAGAGCAGAAACTAGTATGCATTTTTTAGAAACAAATGAATGACATAGGAGTATATTTTTTTTTACTAAATTCTCTTCGTGTAGAGTCGACCACGCTCATTCATCATCTTTTGACTAACTAATATGAGATGCTGTATGGTGACTGTATGACATCATGATCGCCCAAATGTACCTACTACGTTCTTTGTGGAATTAAAGTATAAATAAATTTCAGTAAACTCTCAGTAAAAATACTTACTCTGTCACGGGTAAAGAATAGTTGTAAGAAAAGCCCTTAATTTCTAAAGGGTCATATCCACTGTCTGTGAGGTTCTGGCTGATTTCTTTAATCTTTTTCTCAGCGAAGATCTCTAAAAAAATAAACATCGCTTTAGAGACTTCTTTTAAAATGTAAAGTTGCTTCGATAAATGCTAGGTATTTCTTATTTTATTTAAGCAACAATCTTGGAGTGCAATTGTGGTTTAAATTTTTTTTTTGTTTGTTTTGGGCCGACTCTGTGTAGGTTTCGTTGTCGATACGACAAGAAGAAGAAGAAGCAACATTCTTAACCAACGGGAAAATAATCCACTAGGGAATCGAACCCATGATTTTATTCTTATAAAAAAATGAATTAAATAAAGAAGTAGCCAACCATAATACATACCTGTCTTTACAAATTATCTAATTTGTATGCTTTGACATTCTCTACAAAATAAAACATCGCATTACAGTAGGAGATTGACTTTCACTTACTAGTTATTTGAGCGTTTGCACCAGTCAGGATCGTCAGGAAGAAAGCAAGCAATGTAACGAACACTTTCATTGTTATTTTTGTGTTAATTTTTCACAAATAAAATCAAATAAGTTAATTTTAACTATGTTAAAAACACGTCTTAATACACTATAGAAGTTTAAGTAGGTAGTTGATTGTAACAGAATTAAAATTCCGATTTAAAATTTCATTTACATCCGGCCTTAGAAAATTCAGAAATGACTTATTTTAACTGAACGTTAGAAATAACAAAGTAAAAATATTTAAAACTAAAGGTTTTATTTGACACGTTTATCTATTGGGTATAATTAATTGTTAAAATATACGATTTAAGAACAAACACATGAAACCAATTGCCTCATGAATTGTAATTATGTTAGTTAATGTTAATTAATTTGATATAAGTAAGTTCATTTACGATGATTTTAAGTACTTGTCAATGTTAATAATGGGCTCGTCATATTAACTCCTGTCATAATATATTAATAATAATCTTTTCTATAAAAAAAAATAAAAAAATAATAGTATAAATAAATATTTTTAGAAACGAAGGTAGCTTATCTTCTTAGGTTAGTTCAAATAAACATAAAAACATGCATTATAATAATTTATTAAAAATCATAATTAATAATCACAGAAGTTGACTAAAAAAATACAGAAACATGGATTAATGCAATAATACGTTACATAATAAAGAATAAAAATCAGTCGGCTCAGCCTGACTATAGTTTTTCATTAAACTTTTTATAGCAAAACCAAGCACAACTGAAAAGTACCTAGCTAAAGAAGACGGTGGTAGAACCCCAAGAATTCATATGTCCCACCAGTGCCGTACTTAGGGCAAATGCCATGGGCATTAGGAAGTCGTAAACTCATGGAGTAGTAAAAGTAGCCCAGTTAAAATGGCCCCCGAAAACCTAAATACAGCACTGGAATCAACAAGATGTACGTAAGGGTTATATTTTTGTAATAGTGGTGAATAGTTTATTTTCAAGGGTGAATCCTTTACAGCTGGTTTTCAATAAGGTCGGTGATGACATGTTCCAGCAGGTGGTTGATGTCAGCCTGAAAAAACAAACAAGAATTAAAATTTTGATATTTTACCTTAATAGTGTAATGAAGAGTCTTATTTACAATACAAATAACATATCTACACCCTTCCTAAAGGTTTGGTGCATTGATGTATTTAGATTGAAAGATAATTAAAAGATTATTGAGATGGACCTTTCATTTTATTTGTATTTTTGGAGATTGCCAAAATCTGTAGGCGCGACCTTTACAGTGATTTAATTTTATCAGTTTACTGTTTAATTATTTCCTATCTCACAAAAGATTACCTACTTCTATTCTACTTTTTTCAAATTGTTGAAAAATATGCTAAAAAGCACTTAAATTCAGTGCGATTCACAAAATGTAAATGATTCGTACACCTACGAAGAATTTAAAAACATGAGTCAGATTAAAAATCTAGATCGTACCAGTTTTGCTCACACTTTGTCATAGAGTAAATATTTAGGTATTTGGATGATTTCAACTGAAATTAAAGAACTACATGGCCTCAAACTAAACAAGGCTAGAAAAATAATAGTGTAAACTTACCCTGTTGGATGCCAAAGTGAGGGGAACGTAGTAGTTCAAGAAGTTGTTGATCTCCTCCGACAAGTCGTAGCCGAAGACCTCAACGTGCAAGTCAGACTGAAATAATTAAAGTTCAAGTAAATACAAAAACAAAATCAAAAATTATTATTCAGTTTAGACCACAAGTGACACTTGTGAACGTCAAAATATATGTAGTAAATAATAAAAAAAATAAAAGTTAGCCCTTATGAGTCACTTTACATGTCTCCTATCTTTTGGGCCCTACCAGCGCTTCGAGACAAACAGTGTGTGTTACCAGTGATAACATACGGCTCCGAAACGTGGCCTCTCTCATAGGCCTCATAAAGAAGCTCAAAGTTGCACAGCGTGCTATGGAAAGGGCTATGCTCAGTGTTTCTTTACGAGATCAAATCAGAAATGAGGAGATCCGTAAACGAACTAAGGTCACTGATATAGCCCGATGGATTAGCAAGCTGATGTAAATACAACTTTTTAAAATACTTATTCCCTTTACTGGGATAAGGGCCTTGACTTCTTACTCGCTGATAATCAACAGCTTACTAAAGTTCTTATTCAGGATTCAGGAAATACTAAATATTACTTTTAATTTCACTGGTGTCAATAGAGACAGTATAATAGGTAAAAGTAGTCGGTAATTAGCAACGTCAATTTCTTTGATATACGAGTACCTTTTCAGAATTCAGACGAAGGAAGATCTAAAACTTTATCTAAAATGTATGAAACTAGTCCTAAATATTGATCAATTAATGTTTATTTGAGGGATGGTGCTAGCCCGCTACCAATCGGTCATTATGGAGATCATTAGGGGAGGCTTTTGTTCAGTAGTGGACGACGTCCTATGACTGAATCAATGATGATGTATTTGGGGGACTGAGGACCTGATGATGGTTACAGTTACCTGTGTACAGGAATGCTCGTACTAGAAATGCTTGACATAGATTATTGTCCAGCAGCTAATTTTTTTTAAAAGGAAGGAAGAATGAAGGCAACAAATAACTCAGCAGTACCTTGATCTGGCCAACGCTGAAATCGATGTCAATACTGCGGACAGAGATTCCACTGATGATGCCGATGCTGAGGCGGACGTCAGCGACGATGCGGATCTCCTCAATGGAGGCCCTGGAAACAAAAAAAAAGGTGTTGAAGCCTCACTACCTTGGAGAACACAGTTAATCAGGCACTGGACCAAATTACCAGCTGGGGTGAGAGCGTCAAGCTGGAGTTTGGCCCAGACAAAACGCAAACTATTGCTTTCACCAACAAAGCTGTCAAATGTAGGTTAGTCATGAGGGGTCGTAGACTCACCTTTACTGACCGCATTAAATACCTGGGCATCATCATTGACAAGCGTCTTACCTTCACCAAGCATGTGGATTATATAGTTGACAAGGTAAAGGCCCTTTATGGCAAACTGTGCTTCTTCATACGACCCACTTGGGGCGTTCACTCAGACAACGTTCGGATAATCTACGAACATGTAATAGAGCCTATCATTTGTTACGGGGCAGGAATCTGGTCTCCAGCCATCAAACACAAATATATCATCCAGCGTCTCCTCTCTGTTCAAAGGCTGTTCGCCATTAAAATCATTCGAGGATTCAGAACGATTAGCACCGCTGCTGCAATATCTCTTGCACAGCTCACTCCGCTCCCAGCAAAAGTTGCCATGGTTGCTGACGTGGAAACCTCAAAACTCTCCGGCGTAACATCTTTTTTGCCCCATGAAATCTCTCTCGAGAATCCATGTCCTCCGTCTAAATTACTCCACCCGTCTGACAGAATTGGCATACGATTCGAGGAAATCACCTCCACACCCGAGCTCACTCAGGCGGGCGCCAATCACACCTGGCTTATATTCACGGACGGAAGTAAAATTGACGATCGAGTTGGAGCTGCCTTTGTCGTTAAGGACTCCGCCAACACTCAGCCATCAGTCATCAAGAAGTTCAAGCTTCATGACGACTGTTCGGTATTTCAGGCGGAAATGCTTGCCGTGCAAATGGCTTGCAAACACATCATTGACCACCACCTCACGGATGTACTCATACTCTCTGACAGCAAGTCTGGCCTTACAGAGCTGCGAAACGGCAGCAGCTACAACCGCTTCGCCGTCAACATCCATAAACTCTTACACCAAGCCCGATCATCTGGCTATACCATCGAATTCGCGTGGATTAAGGCCCACGCTGGATTCGATGGCAACGAAGAAGCAGACTTGGCAGCAAAGGCTGCTGCAAGAATGCGCAGAATACCAGACTTCCAAAGAGTACCCATCAGCCTCGTTAAACATCAAAATAGGCAAAAATGCAAAGAATCGGCCAAAACTTTGTATATGGACCCGAACACCTGCGTCCATACAAGATCTCTCCTGCCAACATACAACACCTTGCAGGAGTTCATAAAGATCGTTCGGCCGGACTTTGCCACCACCCAGGTCTTAACCAACCACGGTTATCATAAGGAATACCTACATCGTTTCCATATCGTCGCAGATGACCGCTGTCCCTGCGATGACCAGACTCCACAGACTTGGAAACACCTTTTAACACAGTGCCCTAGATTTGCTTCAGCCCGATATAATCATGAAATGATATCCCGTTTGTTAAACATCGATCCATACAATCTCTCAGAAATAATCAGAAAAGAAGATACAGCAAAAAGTTTTAAAGCCTACATTACCAATATAGTCGATCATTTAAAAGAATTCAACCAAACATAAGCAGCCAACACATTACAACAATAAAAATCACAAACTACCTAAATCACCGCACTGCAATTGGAGTACTCCACTAGCTCCAATTGCAGGTGCATATCAATAGCACTCATTAAAAAAAAAAAAAAAAAAAAAAAAATGTCATCATCATCAGTTCATTTAGTCTCCGCTACAGGACCACGACCCTGTCTAACTCCCAAGAAAATGGAGGACGTAGTTAGCAATAATTAAAAGTCTAAACTGATCTCATTTTAATATTAAATTATTGGTTACTTTGAAATCAATTTAGCCATTTTATTTTAAATTTTGTATTAAGTACCCACTTTACAAAATCTCAGCTCATAAAAAATACTATAAACTTGATTGTTAATATCATCATAACTTAAATTATCAACAAAGTGGGTACTCTAAGGAGTCTGTCATGGTTTCCAATCTCGTTCTATAATTTTATACGTTCCATCATGAATATTTTAACACAAATTAAGATATTTTCTTTGTTTATTTAAGCAGTTTTGGTAATTTACCTTCCGCCACCACGACCTGTGAGGATTTCATCGAAGATCTTTACACGAGCTTGCGCTGAACCTGGAAGAAAAGGAATTCTTCAGTATTTAAAATTCACAGTAGGGACATGGGACTATTTCCATCTCTCGTTCCCACCGCTGCAACTCCTGTGTAGCCAGGATCTACAGCAGGTGTTCGAGACTCAAGTGCATCTTCTTTTGTAAGGGATTCGAACCCAGAGGGTGCCATGTGGGACCCTATAATGTTTTTACTGCCTTTGTTTCATCGAGCTGTACTATAAACCGTAAGATTACAAACTGTCTCTCAGCCAATGGTATGAACATGTATGGAAGTGCGCACATTACACCGATTTGATATTGATAAGAAGAGAGCGAGTCAGACACGCATACTCAGGTCTAGTCTACACCAAAGTGAAGAAGAAAGAAGATGTGGCTGAATAACCAATCAGATTTCGTTATTCCCACATCACTTCTCTGCTCAGCTTCGGCTCGGAACTTTTCTCCACTTTGGTGGAAACCAGGCCTAAGTGGTGCTTGGTTTTACTTGGTACTTGGTTATGCTTTGGTTTAACCACAGATCACATAAACTAAAGGGAGATGTGATAAGGGGGCGGGGCCGGTGTCGCAGCAATATGCCCAAAAACAGAACAAATTGCTCGTGATAGCAATGATGACAGCAGCGACGTCATAATGTAAACAGTTTACATTGCTTGCGTAATGCTAAAGATTATTCGATCGTTGAATGCTGATACCGCAACACATTTTGATTTCTTTGTATGTGTGAATTTCTGATGCAATACTGAGTTTCGAAGTCAACGCATTAGTTGGCATCTCTCTATATCTCTATGGGTTTAACTTACCAACAGCACCAGTGACGAGGGGCAGGGAAATGTCCAACTGGAGCCTGGAGGTCAGGATGCCGTACGAGATGCGGTTGATGCGGATGTAGCTGAGACCGGTGCTCAAGACGTGCTCAGCAATAGCATCGACCTCCAAGAGGCTGTAAGAAAGTTTAAATATTAACTTGTGCGTGTAAATTAATTTGAGTTGCGAGCGTTGCGAGAGCTACGTTAAGCTAAAGCCCGGTCTGTGAGCACGTAGAATTTTGTCCAATGACCCCAAGCTACCCATCTGCTATATTGCTGTACAAATAAAGGAGTTTTGACTATGACTTTGATTACTCACTCAGTAACGGGAAGCCTGTAAGAGAATTCTTCCTTGTCCAAAATGTAGGGGTCGAGACCCATCTCCTTGATGTCATTGCTCAGGTCCTCGATCAGACCAGCGATGATGCCATCCACAAACCTCTCTAAAAATAAGAACAATTATTGTTATTATTAAACTTTTCTGCTTCCAAGAAGGTCTTATCACCTTCTAGAGCAGTGGTTCTTAACCTTTAAGTCACGAGGAACCATTTTACCAAATTTCTGTCTTGTCAGGGACCACTTTTTTTTTAAAATCCTATGAAAGGAGGTCGTTTTCTCCCACTGTGCGCCTTTTGCGTTGTGTTGACTCGTCACGTCACGTCACTTGTTTATTACGCTGTCTTCGCGGACCACTTGGAATGCAGGGACCACCAGTGGTCCGCGGACCAGCACCGGTTAAGAACCACTGTTCTAGAGAAATTTCTTTCATTTGCCCATTTGCCGGTTCGTGTGGTGTGCATTAATGACTATCCTAACTTTCTCTTCACTCTTTCTGGGGGGTTCATTCTATAATCATTATAATTAATTTGCAATTAGGTAGGTACTTTAAATCCAGAATACCAGTTCAGTAGTAAAAAAAAGGGACAGTCAAAATATAAATACAATAATAGACATCATCATCATCATCAGCCCATTCAGTCTCTACTGCAGAGGAACTACCCTTTCTAATTTACCAGATGCAAAAGGAAACATTTGATCTTAAGGTGTAATGTTCACATAATTATGTATATCTCCCTTTAATGCCTCTTACGACATCCATGGGAAGAGTGTTGGTGGTCCTATTCTCTGCCAGAAACAGACTGTTTTTTGAATTTGATATACAGGGTGTTGATTTTAATCCTCGCCATATTTAAGGAGTTGATTAATTAGCTTATTCTGATCACGAATCAATACAAAAGATTGACATCGAATAAAAAATTAAAACGAACTTTAACTTTAGTCAAAGAAAAATACCTTTACACCACGTACTTTACGTGGCTTCCTTCAGTAGGCTATCCGACATGATAAGCGAGCGATCCGCGTAGCTCGAAGGGTGCCGCAGTATAGAATGATTTCAGTATTGCGAGCCACAGTATAGTTGATGTCGCACGGAAAATATTCGCTAAAAATTATACTTTCGTTTGTTTTTTTTTTTGTGGATAATGCGTTTATAACTCATAAATAAATCAATATGGCGAGGAATTAAATCAACACCCTGTATAACATTATTTCCAATATCTTACCGTTTCCACTTAGCTCTTGGGTCTCGGGCGCGGCGGCAACACCGGCCAAGAGTACGGCAAAGGCGAATGCGAAGATTTTCATGGTGGTTTATTTATGAAGCTGAAAATGAATTACTTGATTAATAAGTGGATCAAGTTAGTGAAAGTCGCGGGAAGTATTGAATTGCCCGGTTATTATTTGAAGTATTGAGTTGTCTAGTTGTACCCATTGACGCTTCTAACCGTCAGAAAACGAAGCACATCGCCAGGAGAGCTACCATCGGAGATTAAATTACCCCATCATGTAACCTCGTCAGCGCAATCACGACCACTCTGACAAGACAAGCTTTGCTTAGTTTGGGACTAGAGGCGCAGTGTAAAAATGTCCAAGGATATCAATTTATTTATTTATTTGTATCGGGACCGGTCGTTGTGGAAACCCTTGGGGCCTTTGTCAAGCAGTGAACATCCTGGTTGAGACATCCACTAGACTAGACTTGACTATTACTTTAATTGGTTATTAATTTATAAGGAGGTTAATTATTAGAGGCGTCACTCAGCACAGTAGCTCTCACTCGTTTTTCATTATTTATGTGCCCTTTTATCGAAGCACTGTGCAATGATAATGGATTTCATCGAAGCAGTACAATGAAATGAAAATGGTATAATGAAGTTTACCCAAAAGTCGGAAAACAATAACAAATAAGTATTGTGTCCGTAATAGGATAGGTATCTATCATATAAAAGAATATTATTCTGAATTATTTTTGACTTGGTGAACACTTACACCCGTATTCACAAATGATGCTTGCTTAAGTGAAGCAGCAAATCGAACGCACAGCGTTGAATAGAGCTCTGTTATTGGTTCGTGTGTGACCCTATGCGTCCACGTGCATTGTGAGACCTCATAGTAATGTTTGTGAATACGGGCGTAAGTCTAGAAAATGCAATTGACTTGGCCAGAAATCGAACCAACACTATTGTAGAAGGCAGTTTAACTGTGCCATCGAATATCTATTTGACATGTTGTATGGTTTCGTTCATATTTAATTCAAAAATACCTTTGAAATTAATAATTTAAGAAAATTAAGGTTTTTTTATGCATAACAAAGAAGATATTTGACCATTATAGGTCTTATAGGTTATAGTCAAATAGGGGTCAAGTTATAGGGAGTATGTCAAGACGTTACGCAACGCATCGTAGGTACTTCACAAAACTTTCACTCATAAAAAGTAAATAATAATATACACTTTTCCTACTCTCAGATAAAACACTTAAAAAAGGTCACAGATCAATCCCGGATCACATTTTACTTATACTAATGGATGTTTAAATTAACTATTTTATTGCTTAAATTGTATATCTCACCTGGATTACAATAATGATTGTTTTGATCAATAAAATCGACTTCGGCTTATATACTAACTTTAATTAAGAGATAAGTATAATTAATTATAATCCGATATGGCTTGTCAGTTTATCTGCGCTGATTTTTACAAAACTGATAAGTACTTAAACGAATAATTGCCTACAGTTTTGGATATTAACAGAAGGTACGTAACTACGGCATAATATGTAGTTTGGAATATATACCTACTTATATACTTACGGAAAGCGCAGCGTAGGACGTCCACCCATACGTAGACCGACGACCTCATAAAAGTAGCGGGAAGACGCCGCTGGATGCAGGCCACTACCAACCGACCATTGTGGAAATCATCAATAATTTTAAAAAAATAAAAAAATCTCAAAATATTTTGACCTCTTTTTGTCGACAAAAATAGGTCTAGTTTCATATGTACACTTTAACGTGACTCACACTGTATATATTTAGATAATAAAATCTGATTTTTTATATTAAATATTTGGGCAATAATTAGAAGTATTTTCCCCAACAGCGAGACAGTTTTGACAGTTCCAACTCCTTGCCAGATAGTTTTTTTAGGGTAGCTCCCAAAGCCACCAGGGAGCATACGCTGACAAACTTTCAGCTTTTATAAAATGACGTAGGTCTGGCGATCACTAGCTCTTAGTCTATAATGTCTAATGTTTGAAGAATGTAGCTGTAAAGACATGAAGTTTTTCAATATGAAGGTCATTATACGCTGTAGAGCCCGTGTGAGCTTTTATGAAAGGAAAATTTGATAATTATCAAATTTCAAGGCGAAACTTAATTAAGTTTCGCCTTGCATCATTAATTTATTACGTAACCATGCCCTGCCAAAGACGTTGTATGCCTACTATTCATACTGTTATGGTTTAAATTTCTTATAACCTCAGGGTATTTTGTATAGGACACACAAACAGTCTAAAAATGAATTAAGAGACATGTATCTTTGAGTGAATCATGCTTCTTCAAAATACAACTTAAATAACAAAGATAAAATTGCGTTGCATCTTCCAAAATTTAATTATCTTATCAATTGTTTCATCTGATTATCAACAAATATTGCAACTGCGGCGACTTAAAAGCACATAATTTACGTCGTATATAATAATAATATTTATATACGTATAATAAATTTGTATACCAAATGTTTTGTGTGGTATCTTTAAAAAGTACTTTTGGTGTCCTAATAGGACACCAAAAGTACTTGATAGATATCACGATAACTATCATGAAGATTTCTTGTCACAGCGTGACCTTATTTATTGTTTTAACATATTTTATAAAAATAAGGCGATTTGAACACAAAATAAAAGACATGTCTATATATACAAGCATTTATTTTTATAATGAAACACAAATGTTGCAAACATTCAATAATGCAATCATAGCACTAATAATATATTAAACTTACTTGAAATTTTACTATTAGAATTTAAAAAGATAACTCGACTAAAATAATAACGACAATGCTTGTAGGCCTGACGTGCTATTTTCGCTATTTAGGCCAATTTGTGACACATTGAAGTATTATTATACATTATAGGCAAGCAGACTCGAAGGCAAAGTATCAGTGTGTATAAAACAATTGAATATTTACTATTCCTAATTACCAAACAACAGGTTGTTGATCAATAAAATTGTTCAATTTGCTTATAAAAGATCGATTCGTTTTTTTTTTGTAGATAATAAAAGTTTGAATGTAAACTTACATAATTAGGAATAGAAAATATACAAAATCGTCAGTGTTAAGGGAAAAGCTATTTTACGTAAGATAACTTTAGAGTTTTAATTTATTTCAATTTTCTGAATTACTCTTATTGTCTGGCGTAGCGTTTGCTGTGAAGGAATACATTTGAATTTGAATTTAAATTTTAATATCTATTTGAAATTCCAGTGTTCAAAAGGAAGAGTGGGTAAAATTGCTGAGCATAGTCAATTGAAATTATTCAATTTTATTTATTTGAAAATTTATACGCACCCCTAGTATTACTAGAGGGTGCTAGGTTAGTGGTTGTACAATAGCGCTATATGAGCTAGAGACCCCGTTATTGGATTAAAAATTTAAAAAACTTATTTAAGATACCTACTGTGTTAAACTTTTTCAAATTAACAAAAGAAAACAAAATGTCACTAAAATTGCTTAATTTATTTTAGACAATTTTATTGGCAATTTATCTTACTAATTGAATTACTTCAATTGACTATGATGTTTTATTTAAAAATTAAAACAAAGTCAATTCCAACTCTACAACAAATTCAAAATCGATCCTTTAAGTGAATAAAAGCATCACTATGACAATATAACTTGTATAATTTTTTGAACAAATTAACATAACAATGTATAAATAACCTATATTTACTTCTTTACTTGTAGGTATGTATAATTATAATTAAACAAATTATTTCGTTATAAAACTAGTTAATATTGGAAGTTATTATGGGACATTTGGAATGAACAAAATATAATTTCAATTTTCTAGTATTTAATTCCATTTCTTAGTTTGGCACTACCCGTCGTTCGTTGGCCTTTCAATATCACATAATATAATAAAAGAAATAGTGCACATACATTATTGAGAAGTAACGCATCACTACTCTACTAGTATCACCTATAATATAGTGTTTTATCAATATATATAAAAGTGAACAAGAGGCACTCTATAGGTTTACATACGCAGGTTCAAGTAAGCGTAGTCGGTGATCAAACGTGAACTAGAACATGTGAGAATGATACTATATTACACTAACGTCAGCGAATAAAGTTACATCGTTTATACAAATACGCGAATTTGTGTATAAATGTAGTCAGAGACCGAGCGAGAGTATCCTTTGACCATGAAAAGTACTTCAATGTCATTTTTCTCCTTAGTCCTTTTCAGTTCTCATTCATTTGTACTTTAAATACGAATTGTATAACTGTGAACAATTCTGAATATAAGTTTATATAAATGATGTCTGCTCGGTCTCTGACTACCGTATACATGCCTAGTTACAAAATGAATGTACCCAAAGCACGAAGGTTCTACCAAGTTACATTAGCGCTTATTTATACTTAATATGGTATCGTCCTTCACAACAGGTTATAGTCAGTATGTCATGCCTGAACCCAACACTTGAACATAGGGCAATGACGAGTTCCTACAAATACTAACACTCATACATTATTTACAACAACGAAATTTCATTACCTATATTGTGGCTTCCGCAAGAATATTCTCGAAATTACCGTATTTTACTAGTATTTTTACCTTATACCTCGAATTGTAAAGATTCTTCTATTAAATCGTTTATACCAATATTCGAAAGCTGAACTGCTGGACTACAATCTCTAAGCTAGATGTATCGACCCTAACTTTTAGGTACTAATTTTGTATGTTCTAACACAGTATACTAAGAACTGTACATCCCACACGCTGTACATACACTGCAAAATGTAATGTACATCTTGCTGAGTCAAATCGGATTTTCTATTGAATTTCGAGGCACATTTTTTCCGAATGTATTAATTTTGTTCCATTTAACATCCACCGTTTGCTACACACGAACCGTATTACACGTACAACTTTCTAATATTGGTCCGCTACTGAGTTGTGAAATGATCTAGCTTATAATCTTACTTAAACCCTAAGGCTAGAACTTAAACTTCACTATGCCCTGCGTGATATGTATAGCATTAGAGGCATCGAAGCTAACACGTTACTCTGCTACGCCATTCTGACATCCTGCAATCCATATTTCTAGAAGAATCTCACTCCTGGGACCTAATCAGTGAACAAAAACTATTCAGTTATTTTCATTTAAGTGAATTTTCCCACCCATAGCAATCCATTGTAACATTATTGTTTCAAATGCTTGCAAACGTGTCAAAGTCGCTTCAGTCGACGTTCCATTCAAATTGCAATTTGTATTAGACAAAAATGATTGCCCTGAAGTTTACATTCACTGACATGGTCAATAACCAACTCAAATCGTCACTCAATCCCGACATACGTGACCTACAACAAGAGATATGTAGAGACTTACATACTATGACCAAATTACATCTACATAATTCTATAATTTGTTATTAACAAGTGATATGTTGGTGGAGGCATCACTCCTTTTAAAATATATTATAACATTAATTCATAAACAATAGTTTTACTTCCCTAACGATTTAATTAGAACTTAACAGCGAGTTACTAGACGAATACTTAATGGACTTAAGACCGATGTTTCAGTGTCGACGCAATCAGAATGTCGTCAAGGTATCGACACTGATACGTCTGATCCCGAAGCGCAATATAACACTTGAGGTGGCTTACAATTAAAATATACTTTCTATAATTTTACATATAAAAATAAGTTGATAATAAAATATCCCAGAACTTCATAAGACGGCAACATATACACACATATACTATTATAATACAAAGACGTTTTGTTGAATTGCCGTTACAATGAGCGTAGAATGTATTGGAAACTACGCGGAGTAGTGTACAATACAAAATGTCGCGGATAAATACTTAAATTAGCCAATACCACCAACATTCTTTCGGTCCCATATCCAGTTTGGATTGCATTCGATCTCATGGTTATTCCAACATTACATAAGGGTGGGTTCAGATGACCAGAGATTTAGTACGTGATTGCTGAACTTGAACTAACATTGTGACAACGCACCATAATCATTACACTAGAAAGGCGTGCCATCTGCACACACCCTTACAATAAATTGATCAATCATTAAATGCAAGAACTGCCTAATTCAACCATCTAACAGCGACAACACATCAAATGCGTGGCAACTTCATACTCGCAGTCATACGAACAAGCGAATGCGGAACTTATTGACATCAAAACGGCAAGGCTACTGAGAGTTGGCTCAAATGATGAATTTGAACAAAGTTGCTTGCACTCCGAAGGCGAGCAGGCCGAAGCTAACTGCTTCGTGTGAGGGCTGCAGCGAAAAACCGCTGCTTGTGCAGTTCTTCGGAGGATCTGGCTTACCTGGAATAAAGAAGCAAGTAATTTAGACGAGTAATTTCATTATCAGCCTAAAGATGTCCACTGCTGAACAAAATACCTTTCCCAACTTTTTACGATAATCGCGTCATGCGCTGCTTGCATCCAGGCGCTTCCCTCGACCTTCACAAGGTTATCAGTGAGTGGAAAGTGTGCCCTTACTACGTGTTCCTTCATGCGTTGTCTCTACTTAAAGATTTATTTGAGCCTCAACGGCTAAGTATTAACCCAGCCAGCCAATAAGGAGTAGCGGACTAAGACATTCAGGCCATAGCTAACAAAACTAGAGAATTACATTTTCATTCTTTTTGAGAGCAAATCAAGTTTTTTTACTTATATGCTATTTCAGCAAATGTTTCGACGAGTTTTTTTTTTCTTTATTTTATATGAGCTTAGATCGATACAGTCGAACATATCAGCTCCATCATAACAAAAAACTTACTATATAAATCAACTTAAGACTAGAAATAGCAAAGTTTATCACTACTCTGGCTGCCTCTGATGACGGCTCTGCTAGGAAGTTAGACAATAAACCAACATCGTGTTTGTTAACATTGAGAATACTATATACAGTGTCTCTAAGGTGCCGATCCCAGTCACACTCCATCAACAAGTGAAACACATCATCTATTACACCGCACAGTTCGGGGAGTCTGTAACTTTCATCAGATATTTAAATTTATTAAGTGGAATGTGGCCAGATCGAAGCATTCGAAGCCTATGAGCAGTTATTGTATGTAATCTATCAAAACAAGTATTGGCAAACCAGGGCACCCGAGGAGGTTCTGACTGTAGCGTTTTGTAGGTACCATATCCCTTTATTCGACGAGTTACAGTTGTTGAGTTGTAGTTGTTGAGATACAGGCCAAGAGCTTCCTCGTTGTGGATAAAAAAAAAGTGTGTTCTCTCTTGCATTGCACACGTGTACACGTGCCAACAACTTTTTTTTTATCTATTATCAGTCTATCCTATATCTTAATTTCCTGTCGTTTTTCTATTATGCAAGCCTGGTAAATGCCTAATTATTATAATTACTTACTTTAATCATGCTATTATGATAATTTCCTGACAAGGCTTAAACGTGTGTGCGACCACGAAGCAATTCAATTAAGAATAAGTCAGCTTTTGCTTATAGACGAGACAATATTAACAATGACCAGTCTATGTCTGCTGGAGGATACAACTGCACCTCCATAGCACGTCACCTAGTATGATGATTATTGGCCAAATCATTTAGATTTTCAAAGGGGTATAATGCAACGCAATCCATTGTGGCGTTAATTAGTTTGTTTCAGCCAAATTAATGACGTCCACTGCTAGACTAGACAAACGCCTAAGGATTTCCATAACAGAGCATTCCTGCGTTGCAGTTCTAGTAGTTCCAGATACTTCCCGCGACCTTCACCAGATCGTCGGTCCATCTAGTTGAGGGCCTGCCACTTATATATACTCGATGTTTAAAATTAGGGCAGTCAGGAACACTTAATCAGTCATTTTCGCCCCCTTGCATCGCTATGCTAATCTCTTGCTTACCCAAGTAACCTTGAATTTTCGTAAATACCCTCGCCATATAAATTACCTACGTCATATCGTTATCAAGAAACTAGTAACTAATGTTTATCTGCACCTGTTAAGATCATTATCGATATATTTTTATCGAAAAAATACCGATTGATCGTTTTCGACACCTGTTTTGTAAGATAAGCCTGCGGATTACGAGTATACCAAATAGTACTATACTATACTCGTATTTTGATGCATTTAATACAGTTTTTTGTTTGACCGCAGAATAAATTGGCTTGACGTCATTTTAGATAAAAGAATAGAACGCATTAGTAGTAGAGCGTATTAGTTAGAGAATTTAATACATATACGAATATGTTTTAAATTCTCGAACTAAGATAGCAATAGCAATTAAGTACTCGTGTACTTCAAAACTAAACGTATCATACTAAGTAAAGTATGTTAAGTAGTTAATAACATAATTAGGTATAACAACAACTTAGTCCCCCTGCGATTTAGCTAGGAATCCTGACCTTTAATAAGACCACCACATACATTAATTCGGTATGTGCCTAATTTGAGAGTCGAGTCACTAAAACAGTGTTATTTTTGAAAATTGATGACTCAATGCCTCCTACTAGGTGGACCGACGATCTGGTAAAGGTCGCGGGAAGAGCCTGGATGCGGGAAGCGCAGGACCGTTCATTGTGGAAAACCTTGGGGGAGGCCTTTGTCCAGCAGTGGACGTCATTTGGCTGAAACGAACGAACGATGACTCAATAGAGCAATTTTATTATAATATCTAGCTCGCACTGAGCGTTTCGCTAACTTTATCATGTGAACAGCTAGAGTCTGGAATTCGCTGCCTGCTACGGACTTTCCCGAACACTGTAATTTGAGTCGAGCAGAGTTAATAGGCACTTACAGGACAGGTATGTACCAAAACTGCATCGTTCTTAACATGAAATGAAGCAGTCACTTGTAGTTACTATACAGGGTGGAATTTTGTAATGCCACCTGGAGGGAAAGTAGGTACTCTTAATATTGTAGATAGAAATTTTTTCTCAAAGAAAACATTCGTTTATTTTTAAAAAGAAATAGAACTGCATTCAAAGATTTCCAAAAATTTGCTTGCCACACCCGGCAATCGAACCAACTAAAATCTGTTAAAAATTACACCCTGTATTTTATTGCATCGATCGTTAGGGTCAAGTATAAGGATGAAATCTCTCTAACATACTTAATAAATCAAATGAACGGAAATCCATAAAATCTTAAATTATTTTAATTATGTACAGAAAATTGTATGGAATAGTAGTGAATTTTCGAAAAAGTTTTTCGAAAATTCACTACTATTCCATACAATTTTCGAAAAATTTTCGGAAATCTATGAATGCAGTTCTCTTTCTTATAAAAAATAAAGGAATTTTTTCTTTCAGTATATTTTTCTATCTGCAGTATTACGAGTAGGTAGGCACTTTCCCTCCAGGTGTATACTTACTTGTAGCAGCCATCAGCTGAGGCAGGTACTTCTGCCAGAAGGCGCACTGCTTGACCCTCAGCCCGTGGCCAACTGCGCTGGAGTTGACTGCTAGCGACAGGTACTCCCGCCCGAAGGCCGTGTGTACAGGCCAGTGGACCTTTGTCATCTCGCCATTGGGGTTCATGGATGGGTTCCTTGAATCGCAAACAACAAAGTTTGATTTAGACATAACTACGACGTAGGATTAATGTGGATCAGATCGGATGATCAGACAAAACTGAATTCTTTTAATAAAATTTTAGTTAATATTAGTCTCATTAGTACACTGATTGAAGAAAAGAAGAACGAAACTATGAATAAAAATGAAATAATGAATACACACCCCGATCTAGCAAAGTTAGCCCAATATCTCATTAGACGTTTGCTAAACTCCACTTCTTCTGGAGAATAATTCTTCCCAGGATTCAGAGGCTCCCCGAACACGTAGTTGATTTCGTCAGCGTGCATCACCCCCGTCCAGGAAGGCCAGGGGTTATTCTTGCTGCGATGCTTGTAGTAATAAGTATAGACGTTGTTCCCAGTCTCAGCGTATCGATGGGCAAACTCATTCACTCCACACGTGAAGTGGTAATCGCCCACCATCTTATCCAACGCGTTCCGGTTCCTCACAGGATCATCAGGGTTCAACCAGTCTGTGTACTCGAACACTATCGCCTGCCTCCCAACGTCAGACACATACGGATTCAACTCTCGTACCGCCTGAAGATACTGCTCTCTGGTGATTCCAACATTCTCCTCTTTAGGAAACAGCTCCGTGAGATAATATAGTATAAAGTAGTACCCTTCTTCAGTGTTAGAACCCATCAGAATATTCGTTTTCTTAAAGTTCTGGTGAACCAGAGATCGAACTGGCATCTCGTCTAAGAACGAACCATCTATAATGGGAACGAATGGGAATTCGCAAATGCCTAAGGTACCCCACTCGTTGTTGACTAATTCGTCAGCACTCTTCTTCCTGAGACACTCGATCATAGGACCAACATCAGTAGTAGAATGTGGGCAGTGAACTGCTTCAGCTAAACGGACTCCTCGCAAAATACTTTCCTCTCTAGATATTATAGCCCACGGTGCTGTTGCCGTTCCAGATTGCATAATAGCTTGTGAAAATAGGTTTCTTGAGAGCGGAGACAGCAAATGCAAAGATACAGAAACAGCACCAGCTGATTCCCCAAACAATGTTATGTTCTGAGGATTTCCGCCGAAGTATTCAATGTTATCTTTAACCCACTGTAATGCCATCAGTTGGTCGAACATACCAGCATTACCTGGTACATCAGGGGTGTCAAAGAAAAGGAATCCAAGTGATGCAACACGATATTGCATTGAAACGTAAATTATCTTCTCTTCCGAAACTAAGATTTTCGGATCGTAAACATCTAGAGTGGCAGTCCCCGAGTAAAAACCACCACCGAATACCCATAGCATGACCGCTGCGTTCTTAGGCCTGGGTCTAGGTGCCACTATATTTATATACAAACAGTCTTCCTGCATATCTGTGTTGGGGTTCCACATCATCGCACCAGGGAAGTCCCCGAACACCGTATCTACAATTTGGACGCATGAGTGTGGCAGTGTCGTCGTGTTGAGTATTTCGTCGCCCCAGCTCTCGACCGGTCTGGGGTGCCTGAACCTGAGATCTCCAATAGGTTTCTGAGCATAAGGGATGCCAAACCAGGCGTCGACTTTTTTCCCAGTGGCAGCAGTGAGGGTAATGCCCCTAACTCTACCTTTCCTCGTGCGTATGACGAGCGGGTCTTCATCTTCGGGCCGTAGCTGCGGCTCGTCTCCCATGAAGCCCTCGTCAGCCCGTTCGTGGTTAGAATAGAATCTTTCGTCATATTTGGCTCTCTTAGAGGAGGTTTCTGTTTCGAATTTGGCTCGTTTGGATGAGGTTTCGTGGTCCTCGATGCGGGGTAGGATGGTGTCGAGCTCGGGGTTGTACCGGACGGCCTCGCCGTGTCCGCGGTAGGGCTGCGCGGGCGCGGGGGCGGGCCCCGGCGCGGGGAAGCGGAGGGGGTGGTCGGGCGCGTGGTGCCGCGCGCGGTGTTCGTGCGGCCCGGCGAATGCGCGCGCCGCGAGCGCCGTCAGCGCGGCTAACACCACGCGCATACCGCCGCTGCACCTTTCCCACAGTCACCACCTGGAACGTTAGAGAGAAAATGTTTAATCCGAAACTCTTATTATAATTACAGAAACTATAGAAAGAAAGAAAGAAAGATACATTTATTACAATGGACATCACACAAATACAGGCAATTACATAGACATGACAGTGGCACATAATAATGGAAGAAGAAAAAATAAAAACAAGAGTAAACTGAGCAGTGCCACCCATTCACCAACAAGATGCCCACTGCAACGGGACCCCACTCAGCATATGCCGTGGCCCACGGTGACGAAGGCCACGGCGCTGGTTTTCAGTGTGCCCCATGCCAAGTGAGGGTCACGGACCATTGGTAAAATAAATAAAATAGTAAGCTGCATAAAATTGTCTAGATAAAAATACATAAATAGTAGGTAATATTATGATGTGTCACATAATGCCACAGGCCTTACTCTTAACAGTTATGATAGTTGTATCTAGTATTTTTATAATTAAAAGACATCGATCATAATAATAATATAATAATATTATTGTTTCTGATAGGTCGTCGTCGTCGTCGTTTCAGCCAAATGACGTCCACTGCTGATAGGTGCTTGTTAAGAATTCATTCAGAAAATAATTAAGTGCTAATTTTTCTACAAAGTTTTGATGGTAATGATGCTTTCTTGGTAATGACAGTAAGCAAGCAGTGAAAAACTCAACCAATGATTAATTCTATCAAAATTTAAAATTCCAAATGGAATTCCTCAAAAGAAAAATAAAAACAACAAAAAAATATATCCAACAGTGGCCCTGTAAAAGCATCAAATCTTTAGAGGTGTCCGCAGCCGATGACAAATTAGTCGTCAACGCAACTCAATGGATTGTCCCAGAACAAGGCAATTCATCAAAGCACACAATGGAAGGGACTCAACGATAATGTATTAGAAGGGAAAAATTACGTCTTTCCATATTTTGAGTGCCTGAATGATGAAAAAACTATGTAAAAACAAAACAGCGTCATAATTTACAGTTTTAATAAAATTTTATTATTGTATTAAACATGCTGGAAAACGCAGCGTGGGACGTCCACTCACAAGGTGGACCAACGACCTCATAAGGGCAGCAGAAAGGCACTGAATACAGGCCAATACTAACCGGGCGATGTGGAATTGGGGGATGAAATGATGATGACGATGATTCTATTAGGCTGAGTTGCATCTCTTAACTTTGACCGTAACAATAACAGTAACCGGTGTTTTTTGTATGCAGTTTGTCAGATTTTTGACGTTTGTCGAAGTTAAAGTAAGATGGTGCAACCCAGCCTTAGAAATACATGCTACAAGATTTGTCATAGTATGAAATTAAATGGTACCACTTTAAAAATTTCCATTCAATTTCATATAGATAAGTAACAAAACTGAAAACTATCTCAATACCTTTTTATTTTATCTCTTC
Source organism: Ostrinia furnacalis (assembly GCF_004193835.3). Classification (NCBI taxonomy): domain Eukaryota; kingdom Metazoa; phylum Arthropoda; class Insecta; order Lepidoptera; family Crambidae; genus Ostrinia; species Ostrinia furnacalis. Next base: position 177,419 of record NW_021134474.1, read on the forward strand.
ATCGCAAATACAATAAACATACATTATCTTGGATCACAATCTATTGCCGATGTATTAGATATAATTTGATTTGTTATAAAATAATTAAAGCTTTTTTGTTTTGAAACAAACGTCATGGAAGTCTTTATACCTACTCTGTTATTGTGAGTTTTTGTTGTCGTATTAAATTAACAAAGAGGTTTAGGTAAATAAACAAGTAATTATTTGTAGTCTGTGCCAATGTAAATTAAAAACAAAAGCCGACCAAAATGGATACCGAATTGTCTTCGTCTCCTGGAGATATGCATCTTTGATTGAAAAGTTATCTCTTTCGCTACACTCTTGACAAAGTGGTCGTAGTTTTCATTATGATGTGATTTGTTTTGGATGAATATTGCTCGCTTGTGGAAGGATTATCCTTGGGGAAGGCCTGTCCAGCAGTGGACGTCATTTGACTGAAACAAACGAACGACCCATTCGTTTGACCATAGCCGTTTTGATCTGGTCTGACCATCCTGGAAACGGACGACTAACATGCGGCTCCAAACGTCTATTGAAACAGCAGCGTACTTTACGTGACATTAAAAGGGTTTTCAAAATGGGGGAACATATGGTGCTCATTAGTCATTCCAATAATCTTTAGTATTTACGAGTGTCTGAGTGATTTTAGCATTGATACTGTGAAGACCTTATCTCCAGTTCTAGTAAATTCGTTATCACGAAGGCATTTCCGACACAGGTGTCTTTACAGGTTGCTAACTACGTAATCTGTCTGGAAACCTAAAAAATGCAATTAAAATCTTCAATTTTAATAAATCCTTGAAAAAATATACTTATTTAATTATTTTTGGATACTTATTAGTGAACATTTATCAACATTTCAAACAGGGTACATGTCTGTTAAGGGATATAATGAAACTTAGGTATCTAATTGTCTAATGCCCGTTTTCACCATCAATCCCTAATTTTGAAGACAAAATTCATATAAGATGTTACCATAGGGGTTGATGGTGAAAACGGGCATAAGTCGTAAGTCCGCAATCGCTTCCAAATTATGTGTTATTCATAAAAGTTTATAAATTCCAAAAGCTTTCGTCATCTTCCTAGAAACAACTCAGAAGTAAACCCACCGAGCTATTTGTATGGACGCTATTTCAGTGGCAGACGAGTTTATTAATAGCTCCAATTAAATCGATGGGCTATTTTAAGTCGTGCCCAGCTGGGATAATAATTATAAGAGAACGGACACTATCCACAAATAAAGCTTAGAGCTATATCGTTTCAAGTCAACCAAATACTGTCCACAGCTGGACAAAGACCTCGGATTTCCACGACTGGTTCTGCGACTGTTTCTGTCCGCATCCACTGCCTCACGCGACACTTCAAACTCCTCCTATGTTCTTCTGATTAATTAATTTCGTTGCGGGTCCAATGACAGTTTAACTTTCCCCCGGGACAAACTTGACCTTCACTGGTTGGGTTTTTATTGGCGGTCAAGCTGTAGATCCTGGCTACACAGGAGTTAAAGTGGTGGGAAAGAGAGGTGGGAATAGTCCCGTTGCCTCACACAACCTTCACCAGATTATCGGTCCTCTGAGAAAGTAAAACTAAAAAATAATATTATCGGTTACATTTCTCTTTAAAAGCAAAAATCATGTAGTTATTTGACTTACTGAGAACAATCAACTACTGAAAAACAGAACCTATAATGACCTCCTACGGGTACTTAATACAAACTCTATGAAGAAAATTAGTCTCTAAGAGATATTAAGGCTGGGTTGCACCATCTTACTTTTACCTAGACAAACGTTAAAAATCTGTCAAACTCCATACAAAAAACACCGGTTATCGTTAAAATTGCGGTCAAAGTTAGGTGGTGCAACTCAGCCTAAGTGTTTAAATAACTACAGTTGCAATTAGTAACTGCAGTCGAGTATAAAATATGATATCAATGAATGATAATAGCTGAAATATAAGCTAATCCAGGATTAATATTTAATTACTGTGAAACTGATCAAATTTTTAATCACTACGCTGCATTGGCAATTCGATAACGTTTCCCGTAAGCGGATTAATAACGGAATATGATACTGCATTATTAACCTACAAACAAACCTAATATTTACCAACATAGAACCTCATTACTAAAGCTTCAACCACACTAATAAGGTTCAGCCAAACCAACGCGATCACACGCGATCAGCCGTCAATGCATTGGTAATCAGGTTCTATATATTGGTAAATATTAGGTTCACCGAACCTAAACGAGTGCAGTGTGCCTACCACGAGTTTACGTTAGGTGAGCTCGCTAGCGAATACGTCAAAAAATTCTATGAAGATTTTATTTCTTGAAAGTAGCCGCTAGGGGCGCTGCACAATATGTCATACATTTAAATGTAATTTTTTTACGCAGTCGCTAGCGAGCACACCTAACGTAAACTCATGGTAGGCACACAGATCGCCATCGCCGGCGCGATCGCGAGGTCGCGCGACCCATGACAGTCCGCGCGACCTGTCATCCCAACTAATATCCCAACTAATATTATAAATGCGAAAGTAACTCTGTCTGTCTGTCTGTCTGTCTGTCTGTCTGTCTGTCTGTCTGTCTGTTACGCTTTCCCGCTTAAACCTCGCAACCGATTTTGATGAAATTTGGCATAGAGATAGTTTGAGTCCCGGGAAAGAACATAGGATAGTTTTTATCCCGGTTTTTGAAACAGGGACGCGCGCGATAAAGTTTTTCTGTGACAGACAAAATTCCACGCCGGCGAAGCCGCGGGCGGAAAGCTAGTTAGCCTATAAATAAATAAATAATAAATAAATAAATATCCTTGGACATTTTACACTGCGCCTCTAGTCCCAAACTAAGCAAAGCTTGTACTATGGGTAGCATAGACAACGGATATAAGCATACTTAAATACTTTATCATTAGCCTATGATTGCGCCAGCGATGGCGATCTGCACGCGTTGGTGTGGTTGCAGCTTAATAGGTAATTATCGACGGGTTTACCAACACGAAAACAGACTAAAAACTCATAACAGAATATTTTTTCAGTAATAAAATGTTTCATGTGGCAGAAACTGGTTGCATTTTCTTATTTCGAACGCTGCAACCACTAGGAAGGCTCTGTGATCAAACCTTAACAACATAACCTTAGCACTATTACTTATTCTGTGCCTTAGCATCGCAGCCGAAACGTCAAGCCGTGAGTACATGATGTAACTCATTAATAAACGTCGCGTTAAGACCCGTGTCTTACTATTTTAGTTAAACCTTAACAACGTTTAAAACTTGATTTACACTCATAAATTGATGAAATTCTGCCAGATGCAGGCCGCTACCAACTGGTCAATCAGGGTAATTCAAGTGCAATCTGTCATTTCAATCTATTCTATTTGTCATTTAGCTTGTTTAATCTGTGCTGAATAAAGTGCACAATATTTAAGCAGGATATGGTTGCACGCGGATTTTTAGAGAGTTAAATCTTTTGGCCAATAGAAAACGTCATAATAGTTATTATATGAACTGGGATTGGTCAATGACTTTTGAAATTAAAATCCGATGGCCTGAAAAAATCGGTTTTCCAACAAACGTCAGTTACGCGCAAGGAGGTTTAGCTATTTATCCATCGAAGTTAATAAGGGAGAAGACATAAGACTAATTTTATTATTTGCCTGCCGCGACCCGGTTTTTACGAACAATGACGATGACGAACGATGAACCAGTAACGAGGAGCACACTTAGCAATGCTTCCAGGTTGCGCCTCGGTATCAATTAAGTAACATTTTCCGTTAAGTTTACTTTATGGCCAACTAAAGGACTTTTGCCGTCTCCATGGACAAACTCGAAGTATGATAACTACAGTCATTGTCAAAATTTTGCACTGCCATTGCCGCTGGATACCATATATCGCTACTATATTCATAGATAATAGACTTTCAGTTAATCGTCAAAATTGACATTGTTTTTTAAATAACAACAAATGGTATGAATTTTTAAATGTGATATTTTTATAAAGGTAAGTCCCCAAAACAACATTTGATAGCCTATTTTCTTTCGTTGGCATCTAAGTTCCTGTTTTCTACATATATGTTACTACTACCTATTGGATAAGTAACTAAGAACTTTGTCGTTTATTCCATGTGAACAAAATCCCTAAAAGCCCATTTGTAATAATATTCTTACTAAACACTGCTGAAAAAGGACTAAACTTCTGAGCTATGAACGTATAATCCAGTAGCATTAAGTAGGTAGGTACGTATAGCGACGTTGGAACTTGATATAGAAGTTAAGGTAAGTGCCCCCTACTTCGGTATATTAAGGCTCTTACGACTTTAACATTTTATTTAAAAATAACCAAGCATGATATCAGTATGAAAGCTTTTGTATGCTAAACTTTGGTCTTTTGACAGTAAGTTAATACATAATTTATAGTTATATTGTTTGAACTTTTTTTTATATTAATTGTTCTGCGGACCTCTAGTTTGGATCCTGTTTCGTGACAAAATTTTGCTCTGTTTCTAAGTTCGTGAACTCATGTCCCCTATTTCGGGATAAGGCTTTATGCATCCAGTTAGGATATTTTAATAATGATTAAGGGTTTAATAAATTTAAAAACCATAATAAAAATTTAGAATAAAATAATTATGTGAAATTTACGATATTAGTTACCTGAAATATTCATAAGAATTAGAGATGGGCCGACTAGTCGCCGACTAGTCGGGAAAGCCGACTATTCGGCATCATTAGTAGTCGGCCGACTAGTGACGACTATTCGGCAAAATATGCCGATTATAATCGGCGCATTACAAAATTAAATATGTGAACAAAATACATAAACTCATAATCACCAAGATGATTATGAGGTAGACCAAGGGCGTTTGTCCTTTGTCTAAACCACTTTTGACTTCAAACGATCAGTAAAAAGTGGTTTCACCAGATTTAAAATTTTGGCAATCGGTCTAAATTCATACAAAGTTAAGATTAGTAATTACCATGAAATCATCAAAAATGTGTAAAGTTTATGTAATCCGTCCACATAAAAATTATGTCATTTTGTTTTTCGGGGAAAATATGCATGGAATTGCATACCTCTACTGCGGGGAAGTGGTAAATTATGTGGGGCTCCTCTCATCGGAAGGATGAGGAATACCCACATAAATAATAGCCCCTGAGCTCCGTCGATCGCCTTAGTGTGAAGAACTATAAATAGGAATCCGGACAAAGCCATCAACTATCACAGTCCGTCCCGGCAATTGCCCACCTGTATGGCGGGTCCTGCCTATCCGACGGTGGTGGTAGTCCGTGCAATGCAGGCGGGGGTACCCCCGCGCCCCCAGCTCGCTGACCATCACCGTGGAGGGTGGAGAGGAATCAGTGGGCCTAGGATGCGTGCCGCGATAAGCGCAATTGTGCCCATACATTTTGACGTCGATAAGTAAGAATAATGTAACGGCGCGCATCCTAATCCAGCAGGAGGCAATCATATTGTCACCTCCCCCCTGAAATCCCCCGCCGTCGAAAATTATGACATCTACCTCAGGTACTGTTAGGTGATTGTAATGTTGCTTTTTATTTTTTATCGTATTAAAAAAATCTCATTTCTTAAGAAGTTATAATATTTACCTCTTTAGAAATCTAGATAATATTCTTATTTCTTTGAGAAATCTAGATATTATTCTTCGGACAAGTAGGTATTAGAATGATCGGCATTGCCGATTAGTCGGCCGACTAGTCGGCATTTTGAAAACCGATTAGTCGGCTAGTCGGTTAGTCGGCAAAGACCATAGTCGGCCCATCACTAATAAGAATTAATGTGAGTCTAGAATTATATTTTGATTTGTTATTTCTAACAATATGTGAAAATATTTATATAACCATTCGAATTGTAGAGGGGGGGACTTAACCCCCCCCCCCCCTCGTACCTATAAAATTTAGATTTGTTATTTCTAGCGATATGTGAAAATATTTATATAACCATTAGAAATGTGGGGGTGGCTTACCCCCCCCCCCCTTCTCCCCATAATCCCACCCCTGGAGCTGTTTCAAGATGTTTTTGGTTTCGTGGATTCAATTTCGTTTAATTCCAGAAAATAATCAGTTCTATTGTGCAGTTGTGTTCTTCTACTTGACGATAACGTTTTATTGATTAATTGTTTATAGTTTTCTTTCCTAATAACTCCTAAAAAATGACTGAAGTGCAGTTGCAAGAATTCAAATTGGACCCAGACTCGGAGCTACGTTTCGAGGTTGAATCAAAGAATGAAAAAGTGGTTTTAGAAGTGAGTTAAACAAAAACCATGCTAACTTTAATATTTCTAGTGCTATAATTTACTTGAAAAGTGATTTTTTGTTTGAATATCATGTCATAATTGGGTCAAATTTGTTTTTATAGGTTAAGAGTGGGTATGCAGAGTTGTTTGGCACGGAGCTGGTGAAAGGGAAGCCTTACGAGTTCCACACGGGGGCGAAGGTAGCCGTGTTCACGTGGCACGGCTGCACGGTGGAGCTCCGGGGACGCACTGAAGTCAGCTATGTGGCGAAAGAAACTCCTATGGTGAGAACTTCTCATTTTCAGTTCTGCAACTAGTTTTTTCTGTGTAAATTATGTTATTCTTGTGCTAATTTTCATTTTCAAAATTGATTTAAATTATTTTTAGAGTTTGTTCCAGCGTTTCTTCTCAGCACTTGCCATATGTTTGTCTCGAAGCGCTGGTAGGGCCCAAAAGATATGGAGACATGTAAAGTGCCCCATAAGGGCTACCTTTTCTTTTTTCTTTTTTACTACATTTTGACATTCATAAGTGCCACTTGTGGTCTAAACTGAATAAATATTTTTGATTTTGATTTTATGTAAAAATACAATTAATATAAATGTGGTGTAATTTAGTTTTTTAATACAATAACACATGCATGCTACATCATTCTTTGTGATTAATTTGTTTTTTGTGTATAATCTCTTTTAGGTCGTATACTTAAATGTGCACGCAGCACTTGAGCAACAGAGGGTGGCGGCGGAACAAGAGAATACACGCGGCCCCGTGACCATGGTGGTGGGTCCCGGAGACGTGGGCAAGTCCACGCTGACGCGGATCCTGTTAAACTACGCCGTGCGGATGGGTCGGAGGCCTATATTTGTTGATTTGGATGTTGGTCAAGGAAACATTAGCATCCCTGGAACTATAGGTAGGTTGATATGCCCTACAATGTTGTGTTCTTACGATTATAATAAAGTTATAATTGAGCAAACCTCTTAAACAGAAGCACTCTCTGATTACTTGCTAATCTAAGAAGATAAGCAAGTAAGACCCCAATTTTCCTTTCTACAGTGAATGGCTATAGCAGTTATATTATATCTGGGTTACTGTTGTGGAAAGAGTTAATAAATGGCAGCATATCAGACTTCAAAGTCGCTTTATTAAAACTTTATTGACGTCAGTGTGCTTTATGTTCCATCTTCTCTTATTTTGTCCATAATATGAGTGACATTTTGAATCAACAAGTTCTTTTAACCAGGTGCAATGCTGGTAGAAAGGCCTGCGTCTATCGAAGAAGGTTTCAGCCAACAGGCACCGCTGGTGTACCACTTTGGCCACAAGTCTCCCGGGGAGAACCTGGAGCTTTACAACACCATTGTCTCGCGGCTAGCCGAAGTCATCACCGAAAGGTGTGAAAACAATAAGAAAGGTACGCTATGAGAATACATGCTTTATCATTGTAAGATTATCAAGATAAAATATGTTATAACAGAGATTTCAAAGAACTATTGCTACACTACATTATAATAAATTATGTTTTTATTACAGCGGCAACTTCAGGAGTTATAATCAATACATGTGGCTGGATTAAGAATGCCGGTTACAAAGTTCTCACACATGCAGCGCAAGCTTTTGAGGTGACTATTTCATACTTCTACTTTATAATATTTTGAACTATTATGTTTTATGTTGCATTTTTTACTATAAAATTATCACTCCACGGGATATTACAACGAAACTTTTATAACGGTAGATAAGATATTTACCCTCCCGACGTTTCATTTAGGTTGCATGAGTCATGGTCGCGGGCAGACTGAAGAGATGCGGCGTCGTCTGCTCCGGCGTTGTAAAATCCCGTGGAGTGATAATTCTAATACTTTCTACTTAATTCAAGATTTATTCTATGGCAATATGACTGACTGAAAGGCTTATGTGTCTCTTTAGTATTCTGAGGTACTTTTGCGTCCATTACCTCAAAAACACTGCCATATTAAAATAACTTATTTATTTAAAAAACTGGACGCAGGCCGCTACCAATTGATCAACATGGAAAGCATTGGGGGAGGCCTATGTTCAGCAGTGGACGTCCTATGGCCGAAATGATGATGATGATGATGATTTAAAAACACTGCAATATTAAAATNCCACTATTACAAGTTTTATTTAAATGGTCGTTCTTTCGCCTTTTTATAAGCTTAAGAAGTTGGAGCGCTAACCTTACGGTGAGAGCAACCTTTGGAAGCCGCTCGGCTGTTTTTGGCTCTCTGAGAGTTTGAAGCTTCATATTGCTCTCATTTTTGGCGCCACAATGTTGGTACTTGGTTTTTTAGATAGCTTAAATAATAGAGTTTTTGTAGTAATGAAGAATTTTTATAAATAATATTCCATTTGCTTATTATTTGAGCTAGAAAAAAAACTTACGAACTTACGTACTATCACGAACTAGTAGCCGTTTACCTTAGCTGTTTTATATTTTTTTTCACAGCAGAAATCTTTATCTTTGATCTTAATATCTGATCGTACGTATTGTCTTTTAAAATATTACATTTGCCTAAATAAAAATAACCGACCTGCTGCCATTGAAGTAATATTACTACGTATAGAACAGACATCGCGAACAAAATATGTACAGTGCGGGGTGCGGGGCGGGAATTTGACGGGCAGCTGTCAGTCAAATCCATGACTATCAAGTTTCATAATTTATGGCGATAAAATCTGCACCAGAAAATGTCGTACTTCATTGATAGGATTGCACGAATAGTGACGTTCCTGCGGTCGCCTCATCATAGACATTGTGAATCGATTGTGAAAATAAACAAATCGGCTAAATTGTGTTAAATTTTCATGGTGCTCAATAGCAAAAAGGTTCAGCTACTTACATTATTTTCTTTTATATTATTGTGCGTTGCCTGTAATGTAATCTAAGCTCCCCTCCCTTAGACTAAAATTAGCCCTCCTAGACAAGTGACAAAACGTAGCAGTTGAAACATTCGAAATCACTTCGCTCTGCCGTTTTTTGGTGTTAGTTACTTCACTCTGTGATGCGATTTTAAAATTACAACTGGCGATTCCGAATTCACAACTGAGGGGACTGAGGCTAATCGTGTTACTTGTGCTACAAGTGCGTATGGGCTTCATACCTACTGATGCTTAAGCCATTAATTATTTTTCTTCCCGATTAAAATCTAATGTAATCGATAATCGTATAAGGTGACAATCGTTAAGTAATTTCACATATAAAAATCATTATTTCATTGCTTGGGGGTCTTGGGGCGAACGATGTATGGACGCAGAACAATATCCTTTATTTTCAAATTTAAGCAAAAAGCATTCTGTGGTTATAAAATACCTATGCTTATTTGCACCTAGTTTATCAATCACCATGTTAATTCCATGCTTTCTATCCAGTCGACTGCTCTAACGACAAGGGTGGGCAGTCGTTGAGATGACAGCGCGAAAATCGTCGGCATCCACTAATTATGACCCTTATGTACCACTATATTGACAAAGTTCTCCGTCTTCGTACGCGATATTGGAAATTTGGCATCTACCATCGGCTGATCTGACATTAGGCGTAGTCTGGCTTTGATATTCAATTTTCAACTGTATTACCTTGACAATCAGTTCAAAATTGATTACTAGAAAATTATTTGACAGACGATTTCTACTCTCGACAAATGCATTTGAATTAGCCCACTGGATATCAACGGGAGATCTATTTTCAGCAGTGGACGTCCTATGGCTAAAATAACTATGATGATGATCGATGAAATCCTGAGAATAGTTTCATTTTGATATTTAAACCGATCTCAGATCCCAGATTTGAGTAGGTATCGTATCATGATGCAGTTCTAATTTCGCGAGAAACATCTGGTAATTCTCAACTGCTTCGACCTCTCCAAACCATATTACTTAAAAGAAACAATCAAATCCATTCAAACCAGCAAAACAGGGAAGCTAAAGAGATCATACTAAATGCATCTTTATTACAAGAATGTTAAGTCAACAATTCCAATAACATGGTTTGCAGAACTGGAACAAATAAGAGGAAGCGACGGTACCGGCGCGTACAACTTTGAATAATTGGACATATAGATATATCCGGAGTATGGACGCAAGTTATTTGTATGGTATTGAGTTATTATTATGTCTGGAGTAGCGTTGTTTATATTAGGAAACGGACTTTCGGATATGAACGGAAAGTACGCAATAAACGCTGAAATATTGGATACCCAATAAAACAAAAGTAACTGATATGAACATCATCATCATCATCATTTCAGCCACACAGGACGTCCACTGCTGAGCAAACTTCCACATTGCCGGTTGGTAGCGGCCTACATCCAGCGCCTTCCGGCTACCTTTATCAGATCGTCGGTCCACCTTGTGGATGGACGTCTCACGCTGCGTTTTCTGACGTGAACAAATCAAATTAAACACTGCATTATCTTCATGTAGTTATACCAAAATTAAATTCTATCTTGCTGTAGTTAAATTATCTTATATGCTGTTGACTGGTAGACTAGGTATAATACACAAAGGAATAACTCTTCAATATTGCGATGAATAAATTTATAAATTCTAGCATTCGCATTAGTGCATAGAGACAAAAACACCATAATTTTATGCGGTATTTCCATTACTTGGGTTAAAGTTAAAAGCCATAACACTTTTAAAATGAAAGTGTTTCATATGATATTATAGTCTTATACCCGTTTTCACCATCAATCCCTAATTTTTAAGTGACCCCTATGGTAACACAATAGGAATTTTGTTGTTATAGTGATCATTTAAAAAATTAGGGATTGATGGTGATAACGGGCATTAGATCCTTAGGTATGTCTGCGAAACCCTCTCCACGAATGGTTCATAAAATATAACCAGTCAACACTTCAACTTGCTCGATGAAAGCAGTCACACTGAATTCATCTTTATTACGAAAGGGGTAAGTCAACAATTCCAATTACTCCGCTCTGCAGAACTTCAACAAATAAGGGGAAGACGATTGTTCCCACGCGTTCAACTCTGACTAATTGTGATTTGATACGTAATATGGAATGGATACTAGTTATTGTAGTGGCAAAGATAATGAACAAACATGCTTACAATATCTGCATATTATTTATAATGTTAATTCTTATGTCTCTACAAGGAAATGTCAGTATTTAAAGTTAGTAGTTAATCCACTGACCAAACGTCAATTCTAAATAAAGAAAAATAATATAAATAAATACCTAAATGAAGTCTTAAGGCAGAAAACCAAAAGTTAGCAAGACAGCCGGGTGCCCCTTGAGAAAAACTTACGCTCAGCAGTGGACTTCAAACATAAATTCCCTTCAATGCAAATTGAACATTCTTCAAACACATTTTATCGTGTGTCTCCCATTTCTTGTCGTCCCAACCCTACTGCAGCGTCCTCTATTATAATGACCCGGACGGAAAACTCATAACGGCCATCGTTTTCCACGCAAATATTTGGTTCGGAGTCCGATTGTTTTCGCGCCAACGCAAACAGTCGCTCAGCGGCCGGATATTCGATATTACATCAAAACAACACGAGCGTTCCATTTCCGAATGAGAATTGTTTGTTTCTTTGCTTCTATAAACAAATGACGGCGCGCCACTTATGTGTTTTCTTCATTCTCTTATATGCCAGCATTATAATAATATTATTATGGAGAGTAATTAATTAAACTGATTAAGAAAATAAACCTCTTTGGATACAAAAGAGGTACTTAGTTTTGTTTTTTATTGATCACCATGTTATACTTAGCTGCTCGTTTGCCTCCTGTCACATAAAAAAAATACTTTCTTATTTATTTTTACAGAAGGATAGTCAGAGAGCATGTAACATTACGTCATGGTAAACAGTCATATTAGTATTAAGTAGTATTGAATGGGCTCCGAAATTACTGGACTGATTTGAAAAATTCTTTCACCATTAGAATCCAACATTATTTCTGTTGAACATAGGCGGTACGAAGTTCGCAGGGTCAGTTAATGTAAAATAAAAAAAATCGTTTATTACCAAAATAACAATTACATTTCTCATAATAACGTTGGCCTCCACACTAGGCAAGCCTGGACTTAGGTAGCTACAATTGGATTGTACGATTGAAACTCCACAGCCCAACCACAAGCAAGAGGCAATATAAAAAAGAACTACAATAAAAGAATACAATCCTCCTTGATGGAGATATAATCTGCGCCAATTACCCGACTAAATGAAATGGCTCTGGCGGCGTAGGGCTCGCTTGGCAAGAACGTGCAACGATATTTGGCTGGCCAATTTCACGGTGTTGCCAGAATATTATGAAGTGCAGTTAGTACGAGTGTTGAGGATAATGCTCTTTAATAAACCGGCTTAAAAAATCATGGCGTTGAGAAAAATGCTAAATAGGTACCTTTGTTTGTTAATTCTCATTGTCTTTGCTCTGGAGGGAAAGCGATCTGTAACAGTTAACGTCCAGCCTCTATTTTCTTCTAATTGATTTCGTTATGGGCTCGACAAAGTTGACTTTCACTGGTTGGTTTGGTTGGTTGGTTTGGTTACACAGGAGTTGCAGCCAGGACGAGAAGTGGTAATCGTTCCGCATTGGTCACTGCAGGAGAAAAACCCTCTTCTAATTTACTAGGGGCAAATGGGGAATTTGGCTTTCACTCCCCATACTGGCCAGACGAATTAGGAAGGCCTAGTAGTAATTATTTTATCATGGACCTATCATGCGCGATAAATTGAAAGCAAATTAGACAAACTGTTCACAAGACTATATTATAGTCTATACTAAAGCCGGTAGCCATAACTGGCCATGGCCACTGAATTGAATCTTTCGACCAGCGCACTGTTGGCAGTCGCTTCGTACGGGAATCGGGACAATCCACTCAATTTCATTTGCCAGGAACAAACACTGGCCATGCCATCAAATAAAATCATAGCTCTCTTTTATTGGAAGTCGGTTGACAATTCTCTTGAGAACTATAAAATACAGATTCAATTCTCTATCAAAAATGTAGGTTGAGTGGTAGATAATGCTGCATAGCATTAAGACCGCCAAGTGTAGCGTCTTTGTGCAATTAAGCATTAAGAAATATAGGTATTAAAAGATTGGCAGTTTTGGTAAATCCATGACTGCCAAAAATATAGAGCTTTTAGTTTGGTCATGCAGCATTAATTTACATTAATATAAATCAGCTATAGTGAGTCTGTCTAAACTGTTAATAGATGTTTATCGACCAAAACTTTAATTATGTTACAGTGTATTTATTTCCCAAGAATTTTTTACACATTATAAAACAAATATTTCACATTTTCCGCAATACGACAAACATTTCCATTCCAAGACTTAGTTTCTGGTCGGGATTCACATTTTCGCCACAGATAAAAAATCTAATTTAAACGATATATCTTTTTGAGCTTACTCTGTGGTGAGCAGCAATCGCTCGGCCAAAGGGGCCCAAATTAAATTATGCAAATCCAACCGAGGCGCGCTAAACAAGCGTTAAGTATTTGTCACGGTTTTTAGCCGTGAATTTGTTTTTGAAATGATGTTTTCATAAATAAGAGTTGTGGATTTTTCTTGAATAAAAATAATATTTGCTTGATAGAACGCCGAAAATGTGATTTTATTTTGTAGATGATGATGACATTTAGCCATTAGACTCGTAGATATTTTTAAAGAAAAAATAATGTACAAAAATCAAACGGCAAACATCTCTACTGAATTTTCTAAACGTCTAAATTGTGTCCTCAACCTAAAACCTACTTAACATAAATACTGGCAACGAAACACAAAAACTAAAAAGTTACCACCTTACGACCTACTTCCCGCGAAACAGCAATAAAACGTTCCAATAACACTGGCCACTAAAGACGACTTAAAAAAAACACTCCACTTCTAAATTCCAAATTGCGGCGAAGCGCGCGATATCACGGGGTCGCGTGCCCGAAGGTCAAAGGTCGATGCAGATACCACGGTGTATTTGCAATTCAAACGTAGAGGAGTGATGGCAATGCGACAGCTACCTGACCTTGAGTTAAATTGGTTGGCACCACTGATTGTGGAAATTTAATTGGCACGTTACATTTGAATAAGGAAGACTTAAGACTTTTTTTCCTTGTGGCCAGAGTCGAGAGTAGCGTCGACTTGAAACTAGGTATCTGACTGATTTTTATCAGACTGGGGATTGGCTTATTATCTTTCTTTTTCTAACCTCTTCGGTGAATATAATAACGTTAGAACGTAATCTAAAAAAAATTGGACTCTGATGAGCTACAGCTGTACACATACATACTTCAAAAGCTTGCAGCGATAGTCTTTTTAAATAGTGAGTAATTATTTAGTTAGTCCCTTGAGACGTCGTCCTAGTAGAGTTGTGGCTCATCAGACTCTACGTTTTTGTTTTATTGCTATGCTTGATATTTATTTATTTTAAACTTGTATGCACATAAAACAGTGTACATAAGGCAGACTTAATGCCTTTCGGCATTTTCCTCCAATCAACCTTAAAGAAAATAAAGTAGGCGGTATAAAAAATACAATGACTTAAATTAATTTTGATATTTTAACTATGTCGTCTATCTGACATTTACGTTTGATGTTTATATGAGTAGTTATCGGTGTAATTATACTATCTCGTCAGATGCTGGTCGAATAACGTTCCCGTAACAACCGGACGGCTTTAAAACGGGATTTATTGCCGATTCTGTTCCCGGGGGGGGGCTATTATGAGCGCTGTAACGAGAGCCTGCCCGGTGGGGTCACCAAGTAAGACTTTTGAGTATGGATCATATTATTTTGAAGTTTGAAAAGTGGTACGGCACGTCAAGATGCACTCTGTCCCCCTTATTAATAAAAAGTTACACCTAGGATGGACACTGGATTAAAATGTCATTTCCATACTAAATGACAATATGAGTCAGTTCAACTAGGGTGTAAGTTTTATTAATGAGAGGGTGTGATATTATAAGTACTGTTAGCGTCAAATAGTTTGTGACAAAGTATTTAAATACAACCATAAGGTTGTTGGAATAATCCAACTGCAGGTAAAAAAGACGTGTGGCGAACTTATTGGCTAATTTGGGTGTCACGATCTATTTAATTCTGACTGTACGTAGAATAACAGTGTCTGACACAAATAATATATATTGTAAACAAAAAGAGCTTTAGCTCATAAAATCATTAGCCACAGCTTCACCTACTTGGAATTTGGTTTGTCACAGAAAGAGTACCTACTGTGTTTCACAACATTACCCATCTATTGATAGAGGTGGTAGAAGTTCTTTAGCAGAATGTTGCACCAACACACTGTTAACACCGCTACGGCAATGAAGCTCTATAGGCATAATAATAAAACTTCTAATACCTACATGGTGTTAAAAAGTTCCTCAAACTGCCAAAGTCCTTCCAAACCTGAACCCATAGCCACCGTTCCAAAGAGTACGTAATAGATACTATACGACAGGCCGTTAAAAAGGTTCGTTCGTTTTACGAGCCATCGGCAGGTGATGCGAGGTATTTTAATATGCCGCCGAAAGTTTCGCGCCGAACCGCCATAAATACAAGCTCGCACGCCGGTTTTCAACGCCGGTTTGGGGTGAGCTTCCACTGGGCAAAGTGGCTTCGCGATGCGAAAAATTATATCACTGTACTACTATGAGTTATAAAGGATAGAGAAGCTACAGTAAGCAAAATTATTGTTCCATTTTGTATCGAATAGACCAAAATTCCCAAAAGATAGTCTTACCTAAATTGATGCCATAACAACAATGTTAACGGCAATGGACTGGACAAGGACCTCCCCCAAGAATTTCATTCATTTCATTCAATTTGACAAACGTTAAAAAACTGTCAAACTCTATACAAAAAGCAAGCTTAAATGAAGGTGGTGCACTATTTTTTTTTTTATTTGTGTTGAGCGGCTATTCTAGTTTAATAAAGTCCTAGTATCACTGCGACCGTTATCGATCTATTGTGATCACCGCTGTTTTCCTTACAGTTCGCCTCCGAGTCCTGCATCCATTAGGAAGTGCAGTATCTTTTGGGGGGCGATATGTTTTACATCTTGTGGGCTTAGGATGTGTTTGCCCAGGTGTAAGCTCCGCTTGCGCATCAGAGGTCCGCAGTCCGTGAGCATGTGTAGTGGCGTTTCATCTGCCTCTTGGCACATCCTGCACGTTATTGTTTCGGACAGTCCCATATTGGACAAGTGCTTGTTTAAGCTGCAGTGTCCAGTGAGGGCTCGAACTAAGATGCGCATTTTGGTCCTACTCAGTCCTATGATCTGCTTAGAGCTTTTTCTACAATTCTTGATACGAACCAAAGATAGAACTAGATAGCCAACAGAAAATAGATAGGAATTTTAAGAAGCTAAAAGGAATAGAGATGTAGGGAAATTAAGGTAGCAACGTGAGGAAGTGAGACTTGAGTCTTTTCTTAAAAATAGGAAGTGACTCAGATTGCCGAATAGACATCGGCAAGGCGTTCCATAGACGGATAGCTTGAACAGTGAAAGATCGTGTATAGGAATGTGAGGTGTGAGAAGGAAAATTAAGATGGAGTTTTTTGACGACCGCATTTCGTGACCCAGAGCCGACTGCATAAATTGAAAACGCTCCTTCAAGTATGGTGGAGACTTTGAGTTAAAGAGGATAGAAAAAAGAAGGGATAGGATGTGACAGTCACGCCGACGTCTGATCGGTAACCATTTTAGCTGGGCTCGGTACTCAGAAACATGGTCATACTTTCGCAGGCCGTAGATTATACGAATGCAAAAATTTTAGAGGCGCTCGAGCTTAGCCAAATGGGTTTCGTTAAGGTCAGGATAGCAACAGTCGGCGTAGTCGAGAATAGGAAAGAGTAAAGCTTGAACAAGAGCAATTTTGGTGGGTATGGGTAAAAAGTTTCGCAACCTATTTATTGACGCTGCAGCCGCAAACACCTTCCTGCTGACCTCCCCAATCTGGGTTGTCCATGTGAGAGCACTATCGATGTGAATGCCGAGGTTCTTCACGACTTTGCTA
This sequence comes from Ostrinia furnacalis, assembly GCF_004193835.3. Lineage (NCBI taxonomy): Eukaryota > Metazoa > Arthropoda > Insecta > Lepidoptera > Crambidae > Ostrinia > Ostrinia furnacalis. The sequence continues at coordinate 194,677 of NW_021134474.1, forward strand.
AAAGGTATCTGGACACCGTCAAACATGATGGGTGGAAGGGCACTCCAGTTAATCTGGGAAATCTGCCTGGAACCACCCAACACGATAACCTGCGTTTTGGTGGGATATGCAATGGAAGCCCCCCTGAGCGTCTATCCTGTAGGCACTTGCCTCCACCTCCTTAGCAATGTGCATACTTAGGGGCGTTAGGCACAGTAGTGCGTTCAGGGGTGGTGCACTAGGCCTTAATTTATGTTTTAATTATTAAATCTGTGTTTAAATTAAGTGCATTTAAATCCTAGCCTTTTGAGATACAGTGATTTATTTTCTTGTATGAACTTTGTCTTGATAGTTGTATAAATAAATAAAAGTAATAGTACTAATTGAGTCTAGTGACTGCTCTATAATTTTCCAAAAAGCAAAACTCTTGAGCGTCAGATAAGTTAGTTGTACACCATGTAAAATTATTACATGCTTACAGAGATTTTGGCATGTAGCCCCGTATTAATAAGTTAGCAGCATAAGCCAGACTTTATTGCTGGCCGCGACGCCGCCATTTTCACAACGTCATATTTAGTGATGGGCCTTTACGTTAAGAGATGTCGAGGTTTTAAGAGAAGTTTTTCGTCAAGGCTTACATCGCTCCACCTTCTTGACACTTCTTTAATATGTCGTCAAACTGCAATAATTACAACCATGTTAACCTTATTTTCCGGTCAAGTAAATCAGCTGCAAATTATATTGCTAAAATCCTTATTTCATCACTTTATTTTCACGTTCAACATTTCAAATTGATAACAGCCTAAGGGCTGGAAACTGGGTGGTGGCAAAATTTTTTTTATAATTTCAATTCATAGGAATATCTAAATTAAAATTATATCATCATCATCATTTCAGTTATAGAACGTTCACTCTTAAGTCGGACGTCGTCTGATACATGCCGCTACCAACCAATATGAAAATCATTGAGGAACTCGTTTAAAAGCATTTTTACAAGAAACATTTTTACTGCTACTACTACCACTACACAAGGAAAAGCTACAAGAACTTCATCTTCCCAAGTTTTATCGATATCGATACCTAACCGTGTCCCACCACTACGCGCTGAGTGTCGGCGCGTGCCCGCACATACAAACGACTTCATTAGGCGTCAGCGCAGCGCCTCTGCAGCGATATACGACATCCGCGAAAATTTGATGAAAATTACTTTTTTGCTCAAATAATTACGCAAGATGAAGCATGTGGTAGACCGAGGACTTCTAAGGATAGGTCTACTGAAGATAAACGAATAGAGGAGCTGTTCAGAATGGAAAATGTGTCATTTCAAATTTTGCTCCCTGGGCAAGTTGCAATTATTGTGATTGTAAAAAATACTATACCTTCATAACAACTGGATGTTTTGCTTGTCTACTGGCATATACTTTTTTCAAGGAATAGGGACCACGTGATCCCAAATCTACCTACCTTTATGTTTATAAGTGCCACTAGTGGTCAAAATTGAATAAATATTTTTGATTTTGATTTTTTTTATTTTACCAGGATGGGAAGTGTAGGCCAAATTCTCCACTCGCCAGAGGGTTCCGAAGTGGACTCCAAAGACCTAATGATGATGATCCATATGCCCAGGGTCTCCAGGCAAAAGTGTGGCCAGGCAATTCTGTGTGACATAGCGCAAATTGAGAATCAGGAACCGGTTCCTTATTCTCAAGGCATAAACACGAAGAAACTGATAAGCAGTTTGTCACGCTGGAAAATGAGGTAAGTATCTTATGAAATGGCAATGCCAGATTTTGTATGGAAAGTGGCGTCTTTTTTTTTTCGCGCGGCCATCGACCAAACTTTGTTTTTTGATTACAAAATAGTGTAATAAACCAAACTTACTATGACATGTATACCTCTAAACTCAGTCTGAACTGAGTTACGAGCATTAGAAGTTTGATGATTTTCATACTAGATTTGCTTTTTGTACGCAAGTTTTGTAAGAAATTGCAACAAAATATTGCGCTATTTTTTTATTGCGCTGATTCTGCTCCACACTGATGTCTGGAGCCTTTAATGGATGATATTGTTTGTTTACACATATAATCTCACTATTTTGTTGCAATTTCTTACAAAACTTTGCGCGCAAAAAGCAAATCTAGTATGAAAATCATCAAACTTCTAATGCTCGTAACTCAGTTCAGACTGAGTTTAGATGTATACATGTCATAGTAAGTTTGGTTTATTACACTATTTTGTAATCAAAAAACAAAGTTTGGTCGATGGCCGCGCGAAAAAAAAAAGACGCCAATTTCCGGCATTGTCTTTTTACTAGAAGCTACTTTTACAACAACACGCAAATGCATTTTCTTCACTCAAATACCTAGTATTTATCCATAAATCTTTCTGCGTCTAAGAAAAACCTACATGTTTTCTTAATAGCAGGTGTAAAGATAATAAATGACGTCAAAGCGTTGTTTTTGTTAATAATTTCGCATATTTGATAGCGAATCGCGCAATCTCTCTTGTGCGTTGCATTTTAAAATATTTTAGCAGTGATATCAAGATTGCTGATAAACTGGCATTGGTGACGGCATTGAGAACTGATAGAGAAATTATCTGTCCTATATATACCTACATATTTTAGCGACCGACGACGGTCCACTAAAAATTGCCTAACTACATATTATATGTAGCTGTTTTGGGGCTTTGACTTTTACAAGTTTTCTTTGCAAAATAGTAAAACCATTTTAATGCGTTCGTCTCTTCCCGTGGATATCGCAAAAGGCTAGAAGATTAAAGCTTCAACCACACCAACGCGTGCAGACCGCCATCGCTGGCGCGATCACAGTGCGATCATAGGAAAATGTCAGGTCGGCGGACTGACGTGGGTCGCGCGACCTCTCATTAAATAAATAAATAAATAATAAATAAATAAATAAATAAATTCTTTATTAAATAACTTATTTGACAGTTTAAACTTTAGGCTAATCTTATGCTATAAAAGGTAAAATTATACATGTGCCTGAACTAGGAAATGTTTTCCTGTATCTCAGGCGAAATAAAGGCTTAACGATACTTTATTTAACTATCATTAGCAAAATACATGTTATACATAAACAAACCACTTACATACAAATTATGCTTATACTAAAAATTAAAATCTATACACATTAAGCAAAATCTAAGAATTAAAATCAGTTATTATGGTTACATTGTGCTACTTAATATTGCTTACTTAGCGTTTTCTATTACATACGGCACGCGTTGGTGTGTTTGAAGCTTAAGACATTCAACTGTCAAATGTTTTAGCAAATAAACTACATTACCCAGATGTCGTGTTTCACTATGTCTCCCGTTCTACACTTTTACACCTCTCTCCAACGTACAGAGCAACTCATGCTGGCATCTTGTATAGCATGAGAGGGAAGAAGTTTTTACTAACCACACGCCCTATGTTGCACGCTTTTTTGCCGGGTTGGTATAAATCCTTTTATCCACGAAGATGCGCCCCACCATTCGTCCGCTAATGTTTGTGTGTCATCGGTACACGTTAAATTATCCATGAGTGTGCACGCACACTACAATAATGACGCTCGGATTGCTCGGATCAAATTTCCCGCACCCCGCGCTTCCCTCGACCAAGAATTGGTGGGGCGCGTCTTCATGGATGAAACGATCTATACTACGAACAAACCGACATGAAATAACGATAAACCGTCACTGGCAAATGGCGCATAATCCACGTCGTGCGTTAGTACCCGCTGAAAACCAGCTTCGTGACTTGACGACTTATTATGTCATATTTTAAACTATTATGTTGCATTTTTACTATACAATTATCTCTTCAGTCTGCCCGCGACCATGACTCGTGCAACCGAGTTGAAGCGTCGGGAGGGTAATCAGTGCGCTTACCATGAGTTTACTTTAGGTGTGCTCGCTAGGGACTGCGTAAAAAAATGACATTAATTGTATGACATATTGTGCAGCGCCCCTAGTGGCTACTTTCAACTTTACTCATGGTAGGTACACTGTTTACTGTTATAAAAGTGTCTTTGTTGCAATAAATCCCGTGACAATGATGACTTGTGTCATGTCACGATTTTTGCTGAGCATGCCTCAATTCTTCGGATAACAACTTTCTCTCTCATCTACACTCTACAACGCGGCCAATAAAAACGCATCATCATCATCATTTCAGCCATAGGACGTCCACTGCTGAACAGAGGCCTGCATCTAACGCCTTCCCACTACCTTTAAGAGGTCGTCGGTCCACCTTGTAGGTGGACGTCCTACGCTGCATATAAAACGCATAATGACAATTATTATAATAATGATTCCTTACCTGGCACTATCTCCGAAACGCCATTGCCGGTGCTGGCGGAGTCGTGCGCTCGCGCACCTCTTCACATCATACACGGGTCCACCTGCAGACAAAAGTCTATTTTAATACAAAGCAACAAGGTACCTTTCACGATGCAGCACACTTTCGTTGTGAAACCCTTTCAATAAACAACACTGCATTAACGACCCGGATCGAGCTAACTGCTCACCTCGCTGGATTGCGACTCTCCCAGAGGGTCGATGTGACGTCACGGCCACCAAGTACGCAGTTAACTCAACCGGGTTCTAATGAGAAAGAAGATTCATTTATGTGTTTGTATTAAAATGCATCATCATCATCATTTCGTCCAAATTACCTCAATGCCTGAAGACTAGAGTGTATAACCAATGTGTGTTACCAGTGATAACTTATGGCTCGGAAACGTAGCCTCTCACTATAGGCCTTATACAGAAACTCAAAGTCGCACAGCGTGCTATGGAGAGGGCTATGCTTGGTGTTTCTTTGCGAGATCGAATCAGAAATGAGGAGATCCGTAAACGAACCAAAGTCGCTGACATAGCCCGACGTATTAGCAAGCTGAAGTGGCAATGGGCAGGGCACATAGTACGCAGAACTGACGGCCGATGGGGCAGAAAGGTTCTGGAATGGAGGCCGCGTACCGGAAAACGCAGCGTGGGACGTCCACCTACAAGGTGGACCGACGACATCGTAAAGGTAGCAGGGAAGCGCTGGACGCAGGCCGCTACCAATCGATCAACATGGAAAGCATTGGGGGAGGCCTATGTTCAGCAGTGGACGTCCTGTGGCTGAAATGATGATGATTAAAATGCAACTTAGCAACAAAAATATGTTGTCTCTAGACTCTACATAAACAGACAACATGTATGCTGTGTTCATGGCCACGAAAAAACCAATTAGTTACTTCAAAAAACAACTGCAGTACCCGTGATTGCTTTTAATAATTTCTTAAGCCAGTATTAGATTCTTAATTGAAAAGCTGGAAACAATTTATCAATAAGAATCAAAACAAAGGGGCCTATTCGGCACTCCACGGTGATCGTTCGAGTCAAGCACCACTCGACACGAGGGCCATACACTCGCGAATGCTCGCGTTTTTGCCGCTGTGACAGATGAGATGACCTGTTAGGACCCCACCGTTTTGGGATGACATTTATATAGTCTAATTGGCTAATTAGCCAGTGTTTTGTAAAGATGATCATGAAAATAATTCATTTTCTTGATGACATCTTCAAGGTAGTCCGAGTGTCTCGGTAGACGTATACAGAAAAAAATCTAGCTCTACATTTTGGAATTTCCATATTCTAAAGAAGTAAGGCCGTGAACCTCACTTCTCTTGCAAACTAAGTATCACTATACAGAATAACTTTTGTTACACTTTTATAATGTTCACAAAGAAAACTTGTATGTCCCTGACTCTATCTATGAAATATCTCTCTCTATTTTTGTGCTTAGTTATGATTGTCATTATCCAATTTTTTATTTAACTATCTTATCAGCAACTTTTTTGAGGTATAGGTACTCCAGATTTTTGTTAGACACAAAATCAATGCATGCAAAACCGTAGGCCAAAGTTAGTTTGCAATATCGCTAATAATGTTCTGCCTTACAATACATACGGGTATATAATATACGGGTACTTCTCATTTACACTCAAATTTGATGGTCACACAATAATAGTTCATAAACGGTATAAGTTAGAACAATACCTTTGAAATCAGATGATTAAATATCTATTTAGCTACATACAAAATAAATTTTATCGTAATAGAAGCAAAACGGGTGGGACAATTCAGTGTATTTGATCTTTAAGAAGGTTTGTACTGACAGATGACAAAACTAAAATGATTGAATGCACAGATATGGATTAGAGTAGATACAGCAAGTTGATCGTCAAAGCGTGCCATTCCGATATGTCCAAATGGACATACATGGTCGAGTGATGTTCATGTAATCCGATTATAACAATCGGTTACGATGATTTTACGAGGACAGTAGTACGAACACGGTAGAAAGAAGAAATGATTTACGGATTGAGAATTGTAATTAACAGTAAGAAATAATAAATTAGAATAAAGTAGCAGTAGAAGAAATATAAAGTAGCATTGTTTTTAATACATATCCTGCGATGTACTCTTAAGAATTAAAACCATGGTCCCTGTATGTGGTGCACTCATACCGATCTCCAGGAACCGTACTTACTCATAACATTATGACACACACTGATCCGTGTATTCATACACCAGACAAGTTTTTGTATTGAAACGCTGGTAGGGTGAAAAAAATAATGAGATTTGACGATTTGTAAGAATTAATTTATTTAAAGAGGAAATATAAAGATGTTTTTGGTTTTGTATCTGGCCTCCGGGAAACCCCTAGTGCCAGACTTTTTCAAATAGACAGAGTAGAGGCATCTGCCTAAGGAAGTTCTACTATAATTTTGCCATTACCTTTTTTATAAAATGACGGCAGAAGAACAATTTTATTCAAACCTTTCGATTTGTTTTGATTATTTTATAGGGCTCGTCTAAAGCACAATACTATTCATTGCACTTATATAATTATGAAGAAAAATCTTTTGTTTCATTTTCACTTCGAAAGTTTTTTACCACATTAGAAATCTCTTCAAAACTAGGTACCTGACTTAGCTTTATGAAACAAAACGTATTGGCAAAATTACGCATTTTTACATTTATTAAAAATAAAAAGCTTGAATAGTCTTTATTTTATGAAACTAGGTCAGGCACTTACTAGGATATTTAAAAGTATGGAATTAAGTAAGAATTACTAGTAGTACTATTTAACATAATGGAATACTATCATTACTTTCATAAACATTAGGCACAACAAAAACATTATTTGCAAATTAACAATGTAGAATAACGTCTACCGCTACAAAATTATTTTAATCCACAGTCAGACTAGCTATAAATTTAAGAAAATATCAGTTTTATCTTAATTAATTAATTTTCGAATCGAGTCACACGAAATCTTTCGATGACTTTGCGAATGCAATACGATGATACGATTACTTTTACGTTGCGGCAATCACTAAAATTCGCTAAAATGACACTAATGACGTTTAAAAAGTGGCACGCTCGGCTTCATACAATTTTTGACACATGCTGCATCTATCCCACAGATATGGATTAGAGTAGATACAGCAAGTTGATCGTCAAAGCGTGCCATTCCGATATGTCCAAATGGACATACATGGTCGAGTGATGTTCATGTAATCCGATTACAACAATCGGTTACGATGATTTTACGAGGACAGTAGTACGAACACGGTAGAAAGAAGAAAAATTATTTACGGATTGAGAATTGTAATTAAAAGCACAAGTAACAAATAATTAATTAGAATAAAGTAGCAGTAGAAGAAGTATAAAGTAGCATTGTTTTTAATACATATCCTGCGATGTACTCTTAAGACTTAAAACCATGGTCCCAGAGCCCCGATTACGGTAACTTTTAACGTCTACAATCCAGACACGCTTCATCGATTCTGCGATACGATTGGTCAAAACAGCTGACGTACGCTGTTGAACGACCAATAGTATCGCAGAATCGAGAAGCGTGTCTGGATTGTAGACGTTAAAAATTACCGTAATCGGGGCTCTGTATGTGGTGCACTCATACCGATCCCAAGGAACCGTACTTACTCATAACAATAAAACACACACTGATGCATGTATTCATGCACTTGACAAATTTATGTCTTGAAACGCTGGTAGAGTAAAAAAATAACGAGATTTGACGATTTGTAAGAATTAATTTATTTTAAAAATACCGTCGCTTGCTTGAACAATATTTTCTACCTCTAAAATTTAAACAATTTAATTGAAACTTTGCCATTGAAAACTTAACATGTTAGACTTATTTGTGTAGTATTCGACTTGAACCGTTAAATTCAAATTTAAGGATAATTCATAAAAAACTAAAATTTTCGTCACCTTCGTGGCATCACCTTCGTGGTGTTTTATACACGAAGGTGATTTTAGGCCACGAAAGTGATTTCTTGCTTTGGTTTATTTTAAAATATAGTGACTGGTGTTTATGTTTTTACAATATTTTAATAATAATAATAATAAAACCGAAGACCATAGGGACTTCGAGTAAAAATAAAGAAAACATAAATAATAATAATATCATTTATTTCAGATAAACAGTATCCATATGGGTTAGTAACAATTTTTGCTTAACTAATTAATGGTTAGTAAAAAATATTTCAAACAAAATTAAATTAAAATTAAAATTCAAATGGGCATCAAACAATCAAAATTAAATAATAATCAATTGAGATCAACAAAGCAGGCAGGTTCATAACTAATAAATTATACGTGGTAAAGTAGAGATCAGTACATCAATTAATAAATAAGGGCCTCGTATTTTTGTTGTCTGTCTGTATGACTGTATGTATGTCTGTATATGTGACTGTGTATCTGTTTGTAAGATAAATTTAATCTGAAGTTTGAGTTAAAAGTTGTACAACAAAAATACGAGGCCCTCTGGCCTAAATAAAAAAAATATTTTTGTTGAGGGACTGATAATCAGTAAGAATTCTTTTTTATTGAGGTACTGATAATCCGTTTTTTGCTTCTTTAGCATTTCAGAATGCCACCAGTGTCACCCTTAAAACCAATTGCGTAGAATCTTGTAACTTAGTAGGTGACCTAATCGGTAAAATTTTATCTTGTATTTAAGTAGGTACCTATTTATATTATGTTATTGCTATTTATCTATGAATATAAGACAAAATATATGTTTTATAAACACTTAAGAGACATTTACAGTAGTAAAGTTTGAAAAAATTATTGCTGTGAAGTACAGAATCACTTTCGTGGCATCTAAAAATTCAAAACTTTAAATCTTCCAAACGAGACTCACTATTTGACTGATTTACTGAGAATACAATCTTCACATCAAGCGCTACAATTTTTGTTGCAAAAAGTTGAAATAAGTTAGAAATAAAATTCGCCACGAAGGTGACGATGAGAACCGTGGCGATGAGAAATACTCATACAATGTATGTTAAACCAGCTGCTCCGTTGTTTCGAACTAATCTGCTAAGTGGCTGGCGAGTGAAGCTCGGAACTTCACTGAAGCCAGTACAACATAGTATTTATTCTGTGCTAAACCGTGATACACACGGAAGGCAGGAACGCGTCGTAAACGGATCGTTTCCGCATCGTGAGTCGTACGACATGTCGTGTATCGTGACATCATTTCAGTCGTCAACTGTTGAATTTAAGCCTCTCAATGACTTCCAGATTGGCCGGTTGGTAGCACCTTGCATCCAGCGCCTTCCTAAACCTATATCATAGGTTTTGTAAATGTACATAATTTTCCCACGTTGTTAACGATTGTAAACGAAATCATTAAAAATATAGCGTACTAGATAAATATCAAACCAATTTATGCATACATGCATTGTGTAGTCTGGAATCTGGATAACCACAAGCTACACCCAATGTTATTACCTACACATACTTAATCAGGTAGGTACTTCATCAGTGGTCATTAGGTTCAATAAATCAATCATAGACTAATTACACGCTATTAATCAATGAGAAATATGTCATTAGGCATTAATGACTGAAAACCGGGCACATTAAGCACAGTTACCGTTACTTAGAGTATTACATCACACTAATTATATTACAAGGTGGACCGACGACATCATAAAGGTAGCAGGAAAGCGCTGGACGCAGGCCGCTACCAACCGGGTAACATGGAAATCATTGGGGGAGGCCTATGTTCAGCAGTATACATCCTATGGCTGAGATGATGATGATAATGATGAATTATATTGTATTTTATCACCCTAATATTTTAAAGGCGAAAGTTTGTGAGTGTGTAGTGTATGTTTGTTACTTCTTCACGTCTAAACGTCTGGAGCGATTTTAATAAAATTTTGTATGGAGCTAGCTGACACCCTGGATTAACACATAGGCTATGTTTTACCGCGGGTAACACCCCGGGGCACAGTTATAGTATATATATTTGTATCAATTCACTTTGTAATGATATCAAATCATTATACAGACGATTTAAAACACCGTGGCAAGGATATTAGTGTTATAAAAAGAAGGGAACTACTAACTTTTTACAAAGGTCTTTCAAATAAGTATTATTTATTCAAAGATTACATTTTCAAGCTTAACACTCATAACCTCTTTATAGTAATTAGTACAAATAAAACAGATTTCACCCTGTTATTTATTTTAGAAATGCAAAATTGTCTTACTTAATAAACAAAGACGTGAAACATGGGAGAATTCGTGAAAAGCAAAATATAACGCTTTAGCCCTTGGAGGCACTATAGCATTTGAAATTTAGACGAGGAAATGCGGAAAATGGGGCTCAGAATTAAAACACACGGGCTCGTATTGTGAACGGGTGGGCTGCGTGCGTTAGATTGACTAAAACGCTTTTTAAAAAGCACTCTCCCAAAAAAAATATTAGCTGTAGGAGCTGTTAACGTATACATTACATTAGATATTGATACCTAAACATGTCATACAGTTTTATAATGTATCGTACAGATCGCAATATTAAAAAGCTGAATATCGAGATAGTACACGAAAAATACTTCTGGCAAAAAATGTACATCAGGCTATTTTTTTTTTTCGTAAAATTGCACTTCTTACTACCTACTACATGAATACAATACAGCTTAGTGTGTTGAACACACATAAAGTGAGTAGATATACTAGCCTGAAAAAATAATATCACACTTAAAATTGCAATTACACAAGATATACCTACTTTCGAGATAAAAAAAAAGATTTGCCATAAAAAGCTTTTCATTTAAAATCTCTAACTTCACTAGTTTACAAATAAAAAATTTTTTCAAAGTGTAGTGCGTACTTTTGCAGGCCAGTGTATGAACACCACAGTTCGTCTATAACACTATTTGGTCAATTCGCCAACGATGCAGCTGTCTTTCTTTTAGCGTGCCCGTCCACAAAACTGACCGTGAGTACCCAAGCCCTTGTGTGCAATTTGTCCAAGCGCGAAGAGACGTCGCGAGGGCTCTCCACGGAGACTAAACTTGTAGTTTTGCGAGCGAATAACCGGACTTTTTGGGTCCCAAATAAACAGAAAAAATGTATAGAACTAGGCTTTACCCATATTTTCTAGTTCTCGATTGAATTTATTAAACAGCGTTTGAATTCAAGTTTGTTTTGTTTAAGAAATAATATACACAGGTGTACCATATACATATGTGCAGGTGTACATGTGGTAAACGGAACAATTAGAAATACCAAGGTCCTTGTCAATAAGCCTAAAAGTCCTTGGTCCAAGGACTACTCACAATTTAGGTTTATTGACATACTAGCTTTCCGCCCGCGGCTTCGCCCGTGTGGAATTTGGTCTGTCACAGAAAAACTTTATCGCGCGCGTCCCTGTTTCAAAAACCGAGCTAAAAACTATCCTATGTTCTTTCCCGGGACTCAAACTATATCTATGCCAAACAAAATCGGTTCAGTGGTTTAGACGTGAAAGCAAGACAGACAGACAGACAGACAGTTAGTTACTTTCTTATCTATAATACATATTAGTATAGAAGTATACAGGGTATCCCAGAATGGGTGAATCAAACTTCTAGGGGAGGTAGCTCTACTAATGTACTATCACTAAAAAATATGAAAAAAAATAAAGCGCATAAAGACACAATTTTTTTTTTTAAAGTGAAAATAATTCAGCCTTGCCTCTGGCTATAATTGCTGCGTTTGGAGTTTATTTCTACTTTTTTATTACTAATATTAATTGTACATGATCGCTTCGTTTATCTGTAAACAAACATTTCAAAATAATGACTAGATTTCGAGTTTAGAGCACTTTATTTAAAAAAAAATCCGTACTCAAATTTTTTTTTCATATTTTTTAGGGATAGTACATTAATAGAGCTAGAGGTAGCAGAATGGGTGAATCAAACTGCTAGAGTCTGGGACACCCTGTAGATTTTACTGAAAAAACCTCGACGGAAATGTTAATTTTTAAATTCAATCTGCCTTAAATTTAAAAAGATATACCTAATAACTACACTTGCGTTCTTGGTTGTGTCCCATTGACTTTCAAATGCTCCCTCCGATCAGTAAATCTCTCCAATGTTATCCTCACTTCATTATATCACCTAGTATTACGGTGCGTAGGGCGTGTCCTTCAGAGTGGCCTCGACCTCTCCAAGGCCGCCGTCTAGGCATTGGCTTGGCTTGATTTCGCCGCTGATATCACCTAGGCCAGGGATGGCAAACCTTTATGGATTAACGTGCCATTTTTCTGAAAAAATGTTTGATGTGTCATCAAATAACACCTAATGAGGGGTATAGTACAAGTGACGCCACTGGCGAGTGACAAGACCTTACTCTACAGTAGCAATAACTAATGAGGCAAATACGATAGCCCCTACTCAAAACACATTACATACCTACTATTTTATTTTATTTTGTGATTGGTGGCATGCCCTAAATAAAAGCGTGCCATTGGTTCGCCATCCCTGACCTTGGTTATGGTTCCCAACCTTTTCTGGACCAGGGACCACGTTTATTTCTTCACTAGCTATTCCCGCGATAATTATTTCCCGATTTTGCAACATTTTTCTTTACTGCTCCGCTCCTAATGGCTGTAAGATGATATTATTTAGCCTAAAGGCTTCCTCTAAGTATTATTTAAAAGGAAGATATCTTTATTTAAAGATTGGTAGTAATCCTAGGATTAATATTAATTACTTAAACCCTTTCATGTCACGCGGAATTCTATCGCTTGTGAAATTTTAAATCCTTCGTGGACCATATTTAAGCTCCTGGGGACCACAACGTGGTTGGGAAACCCTGACCTAGACTTATCGGGGAAAATAAGGCTAGGAATATAGAGAAATATGTAACCTTTACGGCATCGTAATAAACGTTTTATAATAACTAGCTTTCCGCCCGCGGCTTCGCGCGCGTGGACTACATTATCTACATATTTTACGGAACCATATTTTTTTCCAAAATAAAATTTAGCCTATGTTACTCGTGGATAATGTAGCTTTCGAATGGTGAAAGATTTTTTAAAAACGGTCCAGTTGTTTTTGAGCCTATTCATTACAACCAAACAAACAAACAAAGTTTTCCTCTTTATAATATTAGTATAGATTATTATCAGAAGAAATAGTGTAGTAGAAGAGTTGGATCAGTGGGCGTAGTGTGAGTTTACATCAAACGCTTTCGACATCGACTGCGTTAAAAATATGTACTAAAATTATAGTTCTTTAAAGTTTCCGCTAGGGGCGCTGTACAATCCGTCATACATTTTATGTCACTTTTTCAGTCATTATTAGTGTAGACGTTTGATATAAACACACAAAGCCCTCAGTACCTATGGTTTTCAGGGGTCTTTATTAAGATTAAAAATTACATGTTGACACGGTGACACAGTGTCGAGAAGGAGCACGTGTAAATAATACCAGCGATGACCCAATAGCGGCTTAAAAAGGGTTCGTTTAGGGTTGTCAGTCGTCTAAAAACATTTTTATGTATTTCACGTCCACGGATCACAGGCCTTTGCCAATGATATCTGTTAAGCCGGCTGGAAGCAGCGATTTGTAGTTTCAAAGCTATAAATCAGATGTGACCTTAACTTTAATATTCCATAAGTCAAGCCAACATCCCTGACATCCTGAGTATCAACAACCAACGTTTTGTAAAAATACATTTTTTCATTCAGTTAATATTGTATCTATAATAGAGAAACACGGGTCTCAACGCGACATTTTTATAGTATAGCAGCCGAAATATCAAGCCGTGAGTACATAATTATGTAATTCATTTAAAAGATGAGTTTCTCTATTTTAGTTGAAATGGAACGCGAAAGTTTAAAATCTAATATTGTATCTGCTTTAAAAAAGTTTTGTCTGAAATCCAGGATGAAGTATGGCAACCCTACAGCACAATCCGTATTATTTGACGCGGGCATCACGCGTATTGATCCCCCCCACCTGTACTTTTTTCCCGTAAAAGCTGCCATCAGCCGAATTTTCGTCCTCACACGGCGGGTTAGGTTTTATACCGATTCGTCGACGGAATGAGACGAAATCTTTTTAACGCAACGCCATCATCTTGTCCCAAAAGAAAAGCTAGCACAATTGTAACTTAATATGTAAATAAACTTGCTGAAAATATATCTAAACAACTCTCAATCTTAGAATTCAATTACTCACACACTTAAGATAATATCATTGTGATTTCCGCTATCTATGAGATAATCGTTTAGATGGGCCAAATAAGTCAATAAAGTGTTTTATTAAAACAATTCTATAAATTATTTAAACAAACATGTCTGATATATTCAGGAAAACATCACAAACACGTCATCAGCACGTTAACTCAAAACACTCGCACACAAAGTATTCCAATATCAAACTAAAAGAAAATGCAGACTTCATTTCCAGGGGATCTAAAATATGGAGCCGCTGGAAAACTCCAGCTAAATTCACGGGAAACTCAATATGACAGAGTTGAGTGCAGCTGAATTCAGTTTGCAGTGCGACGTGTTCTTTTGATGCAGTAATACGATAGCGTTGAATGCGTTATAGTTCAAAGTCAGTCTGTATTTTGTTTTCTTTTTTACTGAAAACGTTGATATTTTGAACCAATACAGAGAAGTTTTTTGACTGAAATTTAAACTATGTTTTTTCAGCAAAGCTCACTCACCTGATAGAAAATCTGAAGGAAGAAGCAAGCTTTATCCCGAATAACCATAGAGGACCTTCTACTAACTTCATCGAATGTTTTTCGCGACCATCGAGTTGTGCGCTTACCTACCGACCGCCTAGTTTTATTGTTACAATCATACCTAATTTATAATGATACTAGCGGCTCGCCCAGGCTTCGCACGGTTGCAATGGAATTTCCCGGCTTTTCTCTTCTATAATATGCATGTTTTATACCTATAAACCTTTCTCACTCTATCTATTTAAAAACCACATAAAAATCCGTTGCGTAGTTCCAAAGATCTAGGCATACATAGGGACAGACAGCTGATAGCGACTTGGTTTTATATTACTCGTAAGTAGTGATTTCGATTCTAAAAATTACTTTAAAACACAGTTCAACTCTTATGTATTTTTATTTGTTTGTTATTTCTATTTATACACAATTTCCAACTAACAATCAATTCCTTTCCTTGTAAATTCCCTATTATAAATCCCCGGCACTTGCATAACAATTTCCCGCAATTTTCCGGGAAAACTACTGGCATTCCCGTAAAGCGGCTTTCCATTTCCGCTCCAATAAAAGTGTTAATTTTTCCCGACGTTTGTATAAGGAAGGGAAAGTCGGTTATTGAGGTGACGAGGATTTTGCATCTCATTCTTACTTCCAATAATGTTCAGACTTTCGAGAATTAGAGAGAGTACGCAATAATTTTAGCATTGCTCTTTAAACTTATAACACTTTTTCGAGGAAAAGGGTGACGTTTTAAAAAATGAAATTTTTTTAGTGCGCCTCTACTTCAATAAACTTAAATCATTGTACATCGTTTATTATTGGCAGTTAAATCAGCATTATTATTTTATTTCTGAGAGGCTCTATCGAATATTGTTAGAACTGATTATTGTTTCGGATAGAACTACCTAGCAAATAAATACTTAATTAGATACCTCAATAAAAAGTTCTACCGTGCCGTGATCGCATAAATCGTACGTCATAACGTGTCAAACATTATCAGTTTGAAAAACACAGAAAACCAAAATCATATTCAACAAAAATAGGGCATAGAATTTAACTCTTTGGCTCAGCACGCCCACTCAAAAATTCTAGCTATTTTCTTTCTCTGCATTCAAACATTCCTGCCATTCAAAAATAGCGTTAAACACAGCAATTTGCGAAATTACTACATTCATATGACCTATTAATTCTTGAACCAGAACAAAGAATTGCCTCTAAAACCGTACGAGCTTGGCTCGCAATAATGAAGTTTCATATGACCTCGTCAAAATTTTTAATTCCGGCAACGGCTCTAAGCCGTTTGAGCTGGAACGAAGCACGTACGCCTTTGCTTTTTTCTTGAAATTAAAATAAAGAAGTATGCCGCACAAATAAGGTATACAGGGTGTTAGGTAAATGGGTATATGAGCCGACACTAGCCCATGTTAACATGGTCATATAAATGGTATGGTGAAGTCAGAAAATTGATATCTTCATTTTAATTATTTTAATTTTCATACAAATCAGATTTTATAAAATTTATTTTGTATGAAAATTAAAAAAATTAAAATGATGATATCAAATTTCTGACTTCACCATACCATTTATATGACCATGTTAACATGGGCTAGTGTCGGCTCATATACCCATTTACCTAACACCCTGTATAAACAATTAATTTAAAGACAAATATGGCTTGCAACTTGCTGTTCAGTTCTGTATCACAAATGACACACTTTTAAGGATAAGTACTTGTATAATTTAATAAGCAATATAATATAATAAGACACAGCTGTGTTCCCTTAATTGAAAAATCCATTTTTAATCTACACAAACTATTGATTATATACCTATATTATTTCTTGCAATGTTTTGCAATTGGAAACTATCTTTGTTTGTTACCTCAAGATAAGCTAGCGTAATCACAAAGGCTTAATATTCAGGGAAAATAATTGTTTTTTAAGGCCGGGTAGCAGAGATAATGGCGAAAATGAGGTTTTCATTTTTCATTTTTGAGGTACTAAACAGTAAAATTAAAGGCTAAGATTTTTATTGGGTATAGTTGAGGATATTTTCTAGGGCTATTAATGGATGGAAACATGATTTGATGAAGTTGACTCGATAGAATAAATTCCCAAAGTTACCTCTATTCGTTTTCTATTTATGGTTTTATTTTTAAAATAAGCGATTTGAGATTCTAAATCTTTTACTAAACTAAAGTTCAGCAATAACTTGAGGGCTTTTAACGGATGAAATTTTTATATTGCGTCTTATTTAGTTACTATGTTAAAAAATGTGGAAAAAATCGTCCATGACGGCTTGGACAATCTCAATCAGTCGCGCGGTGGCGCTTACGGAGGACGGACGCGTGTCAGTTTTTTGGCCGTGACAGTTCGCGATTTGTCAATATTTTTGACAATGATGACTTTGATGAGTCACAGTATAATAATATCAGTGTTACTGGAGAAAGCTTAAATTTTTGATAATTAAAAATTATCAATTTTGTCTACCTATTGAAATTTAAATCGTTCGCATCCTTTTAAACGAAGACTCTACTCATGATAATAAAATGTTTTTCCAATCGCTCAAGCTCCCGAGGATCTACCGATAGGTCGGGTGACGTAATCTTGAAATTCTTTTAGCCGGCGCGGAACTTCCGGACGGTCGGGTGACGCCACGCCTCTTTGAACCGTATTTACTTTGGCAGTTATATTCTATATTTATTCGATTCTAAAATATATTCCCAAAAATTTTTAAAGTTGTTTTAATTTGTATCACTTGGATATGATTTGTATTAGAAAGTGCTGTGAGTGTGACGCTTGAACGGAAGGAAGTCAACCTAACCTAACCAACTGCGTATTTCTAAACTGCGTATTTCTATACTGTGTAGCCGCGAGAGCTTTTTGGCGCGCTGTCTTCGGCGAAGTATTGCGCGCGCAGATTTTGACAGCGCGAAATACCTACTTTAGCAGAAATACCAAGCCTTACAAAGTTCAATAAAGTAAGTGCCACAAATGCTGTGAAAACGCTATACATAAAACGCCTAATTGCAAAAATAAATGACAATTGTTTTTATGAGTTCTCTTGTCCAAGTCTCTCGGGCATTCCGCGCAAAAAGTATATCGACTATTGTCAACGAAGGTAGTTATAGGGAGTCCCAAGCGGGCGCTTTCCGATTTTCTGAACGAACGCTATTTTTAGCAGTCTATATACCGCGATTTTCCACATCGAGTGTGCCTAAAACAATGGAATCAGGTCAGCAATACTCGTTGGCAGAACGCCATGGTATTGCCTTGTTGCGATTCTTATGACTTAAGACTCCAAGTGATGTGGTAAAGTGATGCTAAGTGGCCTGCTACCACCATCTTACCTAAGTCTGTCGTCATAACAATGTAAACAGCGGTTGTAAATTTCGTAAATGTGTGCCCCGGTTATGGCGTGGGAGAGCTGTTCTTTCCTGCCCTTTTGTCCCTATGTCTGAGAGTCCTCCACCTGGACATGAGCTCCCCTGGGTTACCTGGAAGTCTTTAAACAGACTTCGCTTCGGACGCAGGTCGGCCGTATTAAGGACAATCTGTTAAGGTGGAGATTCTTGGATGGCTCAAACTTGGAGTGCAAGTGTGGTTTTGTTCCCCAGTCGACGAAGCACATGATGTCGTGCTCTGCGTGCCCAAATAACTGCTGGCAGGAAGATTTAATAAAGGCTACTGACAACGCCACTCTTGTGGCGGAGTTTTGGGCTGACACTGTGTAGGTTTGTTGTCGACACGACAAGAAGAAGAAGAACAGCAGTTGTGTTTCGGCCGTCCGTCCGTCCGTTTCAGCCAAATGACGTCCACTGCTGGACAAAGGCCTCCCCCAAGGTTTTCCACAATGAACGGTCCTGCGCTGCCCGCTGTGTTTCGGCAGTTGGAGGTAATATAGCCAAATTCTCTGTGGTTGAGGATTCCACCTTCAGCTTTATCATTCACTTACCATTAAATGGGATGCCGGCCAATAGCTTTTATTGGGCGAGGTCTTTGTTCAGCAGTGTACGTCTTATTTCAAGATATGGGCCTAAATATGCAACTGGTAAAAGCTACTATGTATTTCATTGTTAAAATTCACCTCTATTAGAGCTGTTTTAAATCGTCTGTCATCATCATCATCATCATCATTTCAGCCGCTGGACGTTCACTGCCTTTAGTATGATACAGTAGCTCCCATCTCCGACGTTAGAAAACGATTCGATTTAACTTGTATCTTTTTGGACAAACAGTCTATTGGCCATAATTCATACCACATACCATCTTTTGTGCTCCAGTCTATAAACTTTAGAGGCTTGTAAAAGGAATGTTGGCAATACAGCTAGTGCTTTGTTAGTACGCCAACAATTGTTCTATTGCGCTAGAACGAGTTCGGAAACGGGTCAGTAATTCTTGTTTTGGCAACGCGCCATTATAATGCCTTGTTGCGACTTTTGTCGTGTCTCAAGACGTAAATGCACTGATGTATGAAACTGGTAGAGATGCTGCTTGTGGGGTTATCGATAAATCTATGGACGTTCCACTTATCGATAAGTCTCCTATGTTCTTCTGATTAATTTCGTTGCGAGTCCAATGACAGTTTAACTTTCCCCCGGGACAAATTTGACCTTCATTGGTTGGGTTTTTGTGGCGGTCAAGCTGTAGATCCTGGCTACACAGGAGTTGCAGTGGTGGGAACGAGAGGTGGGAATAGTCCCGTTATCGATAAGTCTATCGCACGTCCTGTCATTTGTCGCGCGTCCTGTCACTGGCATATGCACGCGCAGTGACCGCCATCGCCGACGCGATCTGCACGCGTTGGTTTGGCTGAAGCTTTATTGCGAAACTATCTGCAGTAGTATCAATAGTATCTATAGGTAGTAGTTTCCGGTAGATCTATAAAATAATAAATATCGATAGTTTACTCGCCAGAAAAGAAAGTGCTAGGCACTTTCTCAACGAATGTAAAATTAAAAAAACCACTGCCTGAAAACCCTACAAAATGATATGTATGTATTTATTAGCATTTTCGTAGACTTGTCTATCTTGTCTCAATCTCTAGTTCTCTAGCCCATGTAGCGTAGCTATAGGCAAAGCCGCCACTGGTTTCAATAAATATTAGGTTATTAATAGGAGTACCATTTGTAATATCGGTAGTACCAAATCCAATATCGATAGTTTTGGTACTATTATTTCGACATCCCTAGCGGGTGGCGAACTGGCGACATAATTTGGGCCCGTATCATTTATTATGTTCTCTACAAGTTAGTGTAGTCTCTCGTGTAAGTCCGACTTAGTGTTATTTAAAATTATTGCTCCTTGCACGTGCGAGGAGAATGTTCTTGGCACGGTGCGATAGTTGCAGTCTTGGGGATTTTATGGCTGCTTTAGAATTTAGGGCTTCTATTTCATGGTTTTATTTATTTGGAAACTCAACAACTTTGTCGACAATCTACATATTACAGGGTACTTAGTACATATTAGTAGTTTTAGCTGTACTATTTTTATGACTTCTACTCCTTAAAGTATCATCATCATCATTAACATCAAGTCATTTAGTCTCCATTGCACAACCTTCTTTAATTCACAAGATGAAAACGGAGCATTTTGCCTAGACCTCCCTACGCTGGCCTGAAGGGCCGGGAAATCCTGATATGTCCCTAGTATGGTTACTGCATGCTTTTCCTTAAAAAAAAATACAGCCTGATTTTTCATATTTCGAATTTCCGTGAAATAACAACCTCGTCCACTTATAAGGTCGACTGACGACCTCATAAAGGTAGCAGGAAGGCGCTGGATGCAGGCCACTACCAACCAACAATCTTGAAAACATTGTGGGGAAGCCTTTGTTCAGCAGTGGACGTCCTGTGGCTGAAATGATGAACAACCTCGTTCGTTGTCAGTTAAAACATGCAAATAAAACTGTTTTTGGAATGATAACCAAATTATTTGACTCAGTGACCTTCTAACATGCAATTTATTCAAAATATGTCTTCAAAACACGCTAGATTATATCTAGTGCACCTCGAGCATGCTTCCGAGCGTTTTCACAATAACCTAGTTAGAAGTTCTGGCAAAACGACCAAAGTTTGGAAGGACTTTATATTGCAGGTGAAATGCGCCTGTCTGCAGATAGTACTAAAGGTCAGATGTTTTAGGCCTGGTTTAATGGCGAGTATAACTCAGCAGGAAACCTTTTTGGCACAAAAACACATCATCTATCTTTCTTCTTCTTCTTTTTTGATGATGTTGGCAATACACGTCGTGGTCGACTTGATTTGTGCCATTTTCAAGTTTAAAGTGAGACAAGTTAAAAAATGAGACCAAGTAATGATTTAATGAATGATCATAGATGATACCACTTCCCACCCTTTGAGTCTCAGTAAAGTTGTTGTGCTAAAGCACTCTCTCTCTCAGTAAACTGAGACCTCATATGGACTACTTGAGAGAACCCGAAGAATCACGATGCACTGTTTTGTTTCATTTGCCCACACTCATGCACGTTCACGAACACTTAAATAATGGTTAATAATCAACCATTATTACACATTAATAGTCGCCCAAACACGTATTTTAGGAAATAAAACAAAACCGCAAACATGACGCTTCAGATTCCCGCTAAGAAGTCCCACATCATCTATCTTTAAAAAAGCGAAAGATCTCACTCACTCACTCTTCACGAAATGTCAGAAACAACCAGTGCTAGGAATCTCAAATTTTGCATGGGGGTTCCTTTATATACGCTCACTGAGACAGGATTTCGCAAAAACGGGGTCGGGGGCGACCGCTAGTTACCTTTATTCTTCCAAATAATCTTATTTCTATCTATTAAATACTGAAAAAGAAAATTACCTATGTTCAACCTTATGAGTACTGAGTAAGGTACAAATTATCGTGACAATATCAAAGCCCTAAAAGCTAAACCATCAAGTCAACTTGATAAGCGTGACTCGAATCACACCTGCGGGCTTCGCGTGACCTTTATCAAATAGTTGATTGAAATAAATCATCATCTTTGTGCCATTAAAATAGAGTTCACAATCGTCAAGCACGGTCCGTTGACAATTATTTAGTTTTAACTACCCTCGAGTGTCTACTTGAGCTTTAATGTTGCGGTAAACGTTTGTGGAAAAATTATACATTAACTGATTTTGAATTTATTATGTAGGTATTTGATGTTTGTTTACAGGATATTGTTACCTTGAATAATAACGATAATCTTAATTTTGTGAAAAGTTTTCATGAACACACGGCCACACCGTGAACTATCAATTTCCGTTTTTGCTCTCGTTCTCATTAAAATATGGTGATTCTTTGCGATAGAACGAGACGACATGACAGGCAATGGATAGTTAACGCTGTTGCCGATGGTACATCCAAAGAGTTAAAAAACCTAGAAGATTTATAATGCAAACAGAAAGAAAATAAAACAAATTTCCTGTTATGTGTTACCATAGGGGTCACTTAAATTAGAGATTGATGGTGAAAACGGGCATTAGACTATCAAATCACCAGCCCCACCCATGCCCTAATCGCGCTCTATTGTCACAAATTACCAAATAATTGATGGCACGTCAATTATGGAAGCCGTGAAACCATTAACTCGTAATAGTTTGTTAGTAAGCCATAATCAAACTTTTTGTCGGTCCATTTTCATGTGTGAACACAATCAATAAAAATATACGCAATGTTGTAACATTTTCGTGCCTATTATGTAGAATTTTTTTTATTCTAATGCTGTAAAAGTCAAATTCAAAGTCAAAATTTCTTTATTTGTCTAGACTAGACTATTATACATATAGTACTTACAAATCGTCAAATATTTTGCTCTTAAGGAGCCTCTCCATATCTCATAATCTTTTTACCCTACCAGGGCTTCGAGACCAACATTTGGCAAGTGCTGAGAAGAAGCGCCGCAACAAACCCAGTAGGTATATTTGTTACTCACAGTAATAACAACTTTGCAATCATGGGGAATAAGTCTTCCAGTGACTTGGTCCACTTTTAGCTTGGCCCACGGGCCAAGTCACTGGTTTGAATTTTAAAATAGGTTTTTTCCAGTGACTGATCCGGGCCCACCTTCAATGTTTTATTAGTAAATTAATTTACTCATAATATAATATTTGTTTAAACAGCAAATCAACAAAAATCTACTCTAGTTTTAGTAGGCATCCACAACCTCTTTGGGTAGTCCTAAAATGAGAACTTTTGTTCAAGTTTTGTCGTAAACTTAATTTACCACGTTTACTTGCGGTCAAACGGGCCTTGTACGAAACAACTAAGTACTTGTTTAGGTATATTGTTCGTTTGAACTAGCATGTGATGCGACGAACGAAACTATTGCCACCTTTAAAGACAAGAAAAGTTTATAGAGGCAGTTGTTTATTCAACAGGTTTGGTCTAGTGCCTTTTTAGGAATTTTGAAACTAGCCAAGAATTCAAAAGATTTCAATCATGAAATCGTAGTCTGCCCTTACATTGTAATATTTGTAATACAACCTTATTCGTCTTTCATCATTATTTTAGTTTATAGTAATACCACAGGTAATAATAGGTATATTAGACCTTACAAAACATACGATATTTTTCTTAAACTTGTACAAATTATTCAGCCAGGCTTCCCAAAAGTCTGCTACACGTTAAAGGATTCAACTCCAATTATCTCCGCGCCAATCATTCATCCAAAGTTCCAATCCAGTACATCAATCAAAACGGCTGCGGCACGTTCAAAATCCGTAGTGCATGCATACAAATACCTTCCGATCGGATCAGTTCGTAACTGCTCGAGCTGTAACGTGAACCGACGTGGCACAAATGGAGTTACGGTGCCTTTGCGCGTTTATCGTGGCTACATCACTATCGGACAGGCGTAATATGATAACGGGCTGGGCAAAGTGGAGGTAATTGGGAGAGTAAAGCTGGGACAAACTGGGCATGTGCCGGTGCTCACACAGCCAGAACAAAATCGGCATGTACCGGTGCGGACACAGCTGAGACAAATAGCATGTACTAGATGAGTTTTTTTGACTGTCAAGCTGTAGATCCTAGAGTTGCAGTGGTGAGAACGAGAAGTGGAAATCGTCCTTTAAAGCTGGTGTGAATACTGGATGTTTTTTCCATAAAAACTGAAAGATAAGACGTTTGTGGTTAAGCTGCAGATCCTGAAATATACAGGAGTACGATAGTGGGGATTGTCCCGTAAAGCCAGGTAAGGCCCAACTAGAAAGGTAGTGTTACGGTTCGCTGCTCGTACGTCGCACTGCAGTTACGCCAGCTCCGTGCTATAAGTTTTGGGAGAATGCAAAATAACACAGATGCTTACACCTGCCAAAACCTGGTATGGGGCATTCCACGCGAAGCGGGCAGGTAAAAAAAGTCGATGTTTCCGATTTCAGTAATATTTGAGTATGTTCTACCTAAAAATATTATTGATACGTGTACCAAATATTTTTGTAATATAATGACTAGTTTAAGAGTTATGGGTCTTCGAAGTTTTCGACAACCGGTTGGCATTCAGGACTTCAAAGCCGATTATGGAGTCATAAAATTATATATTAAAATAATTAAACCACGGGATTTATTACTTCATTTACCGTGCTTTTTAACTGTATTTTTGGAAACGAAAAAAAAAATATTTTTTCCCAAAAAAAATGCAAATTAATTTTTTTTCCTTGATTTTCACAAAGTTCGACCCTTTCGATTTTTTTAATTTTTTTTATTTAAATAGCTAATATTGTGTAGAACATTCATGCCAACTTTCAAAGTGGGCGTGGAAGTGGATTCGGAGCTAGACTGAAAATACTGCCGAAGGGTGGCGGCCGCGCCTGAAGCCCGCCGCCTGTACGCGTTTAGTGAAACTGACAAGCAAATAAAATCACTTTTGACGGAATGTTTTGTAGATTTTTAATAACACCAAGGCATTTTTAATACCTATTAAATACTAAAATACGTTATAAAATAAAGTAGTAGTAGTAGTAAATAAAGTTGCGTTTTTCCGTATCGTGAAAAATAAATTACATTACTCGTAACTGTGAATATTTCCTAACAAAAATAGAATCAGCTGTTATTTTTATACCTTTCGAGTTACAAAAGGCGATTATGTGGGAGGTAGACGGTCGTCAGTGCTTTCATCCTATTCCTATGAAATTAAGTGGCTCATAATAATTTTTAGATATAATGAATACTAGACCTTTCATTCTATCTAGTCTTTTGAAAGGTCGTAAATTATTGGTAATTAGAAGATATTGTGGACTGGATTAATAGATCTACCATTTAATTTAGGTCAGGACTAATACCCAGAACCGAACCGAACCGGCCGTGCCACCCGGCATGTGCGGATACGCCATAACTAGGCTTGTGTAGTACATGTACTATGTACTAATAGGAAGCAATTCCTTTAATTAAGTGAATGAGAACGAACTATTCCGTCTTGGTCGTTCAAATCGGTCTTTTAGTTCACTTTGGTACAGCCGATCACTAATGAATAGGTGTGAACGAGACGTGAAATTGGTGACAACCGCGCGCGAGCGAGATGGATTCGGCTCTGCGAGTGTGTAGCGAGTATTTTTCGATATTGGACCATAACTGCATATGAATAAAGACTTTTTTCATTCGATCTACCTAATAGAATCAGTGTACTAAAATGTGCTAGTTAATAGTACTAGAAGACCGAACTAGTTCATTTGACCGATTTTCGGAGTTCGGAGCGATCCTTTCAGTGTCCGAGTAAGAACAAGCCTGGCCATAACGTATTTTTTAGTATTTAATAGGTACTAAAAATGTATTGGTGTTATTAAAAATCTAAAAAACATTCCGTCAAAAGTGATTTTATTTGCTTGTCAGTTTCACTAAACGCGCACAGGCGGCGGGCTTCAGGCGCGGCAGCGCGACGGCGCGGCGCTGGACGCCACCCTTCGGCAGTATTTTCAGTCTAGCTCCGAATCCACTTCCACGCCCACTCTGAAAGTTGGCATGAATGTTCTACACAATATTAGCTATTTAAATAAAAAAAAATAAAAAAATCGAAAGGGTCGAACTTTGTGAAAATCAAGAAAAAAAAATTAATTTGCCTTTTTTTTAGGAAAAAATAATTTTTTTTTCGTTTCCAAAAATACAGTTAAAAAGCACGGTAAATGAAGTAATAAATCCCGTGGTTTAATTAATTTAATATATAATTTTATGACTCCATATTCGGCTTTGAAGTACTGCATGCCAACCGGTTGTCGAAAACTTTGAAGACCCATAACTCTTAAACTAGTTATTATATTACAAAAATATTTGGTACACGTATCAATAATATGTAAAGGTAGAACATACTCAAATATTACTGAAATCGGAAACATCGACTTTTTTTACCTGCCCGCTTCGCGTGGAATGCTCCGTATGTGTCTTCAGCAAATAAATATGAATAAAAATACTAGGTATATGAGAATTCTAAATATATGAGATAAAGTTTATCGGTGTAAATGGTTGGTGTTTTTTTAAATTAGTAGTTCCATTCCATCTCATTCCACATTTCAATTGTAGACAGCATAATATCCTTTCTTAACCAAATCAATTTATTTTTTCACAAAACGACGCTTCGTTCGTTCGTTTCAGCCAAATGACGTCCACTGCTGGACAAGGCCTCCCCCAAGGTTTTCTACAATGAACAGCCCTGCGCTGCCCGCATCCAGGCTCTTCCCGCGACCTTTACCATCGTCGGTCCACCTAACAAACGATGCTTACTCGCTAAAATGTTGAAATAAGCGTCAGCGTAACGTTCGAATATACGTACATCGCGACACAGAACACGACGTTATACGACGTTTTTCAAACGGTAACGACGGTAATAACGTGGCACAAATGGAGTTACGAGGTGCCTTTGCAGGTTATCGATTGGCACATCTCTATTGGACGGCATGCAGGCTAATATGATCTGCTTAAGGGCTGAAAGGGGCTGGGCAGTTCAATTATGGTGTTAGAGCTGTGATAAACTGTTTGCTTATGACCCCTTGGTGAAGGTACATTATGTTGACTACATAACTTTTTCTTAATATTAGGTAACTACGTAAGTAACTAACGTAGCGTAGGCAAGCCTCCCTCTAGGTGGACCGACGATCTCGTGAAGGTCGCGGGAGGTGCCTAGATGCGAGCGGCGCAGGACCGGTGTTTGTGGAAATCTTTGGGGGAGGCCTTTGTCCAGCAGTAGGACGTAGTAGTAGGACGTCCATTCACAAGGTGGACCGACGACCTCATAACGTAGCAGTCAGTCATTATAGAAATCATTGAGGGAGGCCTAAGTTCAGCAGTGGACGTCTTATGGCTGAAATGATGTTGATGAACTACCTAGGATGGCACAGCGACCCAAAGTGTGTCTTACTCTCGCTCCATTCTGTTCCTAAGATTGTAGTTAGTATTATTTTCCATCGTAAATGACCTGATCCGTATATTCCGGAAATTGCCGGAAGAACTAACAAATGAGATGACTGATTCGCTTGGCTGATCCGAAGTCTTACGGTCTGATTATTATTTTTAAGTGGAACCTGTGGTAGAATGTAGCAAATCGAACGCACAGCGTTGAATAGAGCTCTGTGATAGGTTCATGTGTTACCCTGTGCGTCCTCATAGTAATGTTTTTGAATACGGGCGATAGTCACTTTCTTGATTGTAGTTTCAAAAATAGTGACAAAAATGCCTACAAAACGACAAAATGTGTTTAATATGTTAATTTAAAATACATACTAGTAATTACTACGATAGTAATGCGTCTCCTTGAACCGTGGTTTAAACAAACTATCAACCTTAAAGCCATGTATTTATTAGGCATCATATTTTGTTGATAAACACTGTTTATGATACATGTTGCCGTGCTCCCCGCTATGAGTGGAGAGCAAGTGTGGACGGCCAAGTTTCAAAAACCTGTGTTTATGGTAAACTTGTTTCACACTAGTCATAAACAGTTTATCAACAAATGTTGCCTAATGAACACATGGCTTAAAGGAAGATTATTCTGACATTCGTCTCATTAAACTGAATGCGCATGTATTGGATCGGTCGCTTTCAGCAATAAGCCAGCAAATAATCTTATGCATGGCACTAATACGCAAATGCATTACTCTGTAGGGTTGCCACAATTTCTGAAACACGAAAAAAATATTTTTCATTGTATTTTATTTCATCTGAGTAAGAAACACAAGAATGTTTTATGGTCTTGAGGGCTAAAGAATAAATTCACGCTTCTGATTGAGTTTTAAACCGAGCTTTGAGTGTCGATTTATAATACAAGTCTAGTTGTGTATTTTAACGACACTTTAAAGCAGACGCGATTCAATTCAGGTTATTAGCAATCAATCAATTTCAAGTTTTATTTTTTTCAATATTCAAATAAATAAAATCTACAGCAAATATCGTACTTAGAACTTGTTTTACAATGTGGACCTAATAAGTCGCTTAAGCTACTGGATCTATAACTGATAGGTTTAGATAGCAATGCTGATTGGTTATTAAATTACGTTGATTAAATTATGCGACATCCGCTTAGTGTTTATTACATAAAGTTGGTCAAATAAGACTTTTCCATTTAGACTTGTTGTTTACAGACGTCTGCCTGTTGCCTCAATTTGTGGTTACTTCTCATTTTGTGTTTTGAGCCTTCTTTAGTTGTAACTCCAGTGTATGCATTTAATTCTCTTTTCCTTAGTATTTTCATTTCATTTCAATTTTTTTTCCTTTGCCAACCCTATCCCCGTAACCGATCCGGTCCGGACGTATCCGGAAATTGGCGGTGCGGCCTTTGCTTCGGCCGATGAATATGCAATGGCCCCGTATGCATTTGAAATCGCGTTATCTCTTAACACTGTATTGTACGAGATTTGAATTGATGCGCTTTGTTTTCAGCTAAAGCGGTTAAAGCGTTCCGATCCTGAGATAACTGGGTTATAAGCATCCATTATGGTGCTACATGGATGAGTTTGTACCTACGTTTCTTGCTAATGTATTCTCAAAATGTCAGGCAGTGATAAGGCTAAAAAAATAAGGCGATTGTAAAAAGTTCATAACGTAAGAGCCAAATTTTAGTCAAAATTTAATAAGATGTAATTTTCTTTATTTCTTTTAGCTGCTGACCCGTAATGAGGCAAGTCTCATCACCATAATTATCATGAGACCATATACTACGAGTACATTATAATGCAGGAGCACAACCCTCTCTAATTTATCACAAGCAAAATACAAATGTGTTACAAATCGTAACGTATACCTTTAGACAATTGTTACGTTTTTAATACTGTTTGCTTGGTAGGCATTGTGCCTAGGCCTAGGCCATGCTAACACACAACCACGCTATTGATGACTATCCCAACGTAAAAACCTTTCGATTAACCAAATCGAGAAATCCCGTCTGAGAAATTGAATAAGAATTAACATTAAAACGAAACCGCGCATATAATCGCAGGATTATAATTAAAAAGTTGTGCATATCGAATCGGAGGTATTCCCATTGTCTCAGAACTCGAAATGTCAACCTCTGACATTTAGGGGATCATGGCTAATCTTATTAGGGGATGATCCCTTTCCAGCTCGCTGCGTTCAATTATAAGGGAGGTTCTTTCTGAGCTGATTATTCGGTAAGCATTGTTTCGGTTTATATGAGTTGGGACTCAGTTTTGAGTCTTGATTATTTCTAATTTACTTTAATGCCCGTATTCACAAACATTACTATGAGGTCACAGTGCGCGTGGACACGCAGAGTGACACACGAACCAATCACAGAGCTCTATTCTATGCTGTGCGTTTGATTTGCTGCTTCACTTAAGCAACCATCGTTTGTGAATACGGGCGTAAAATAGTGCTGCGTTGACAGAGTTTGTGTCGGAAAATGTTTCAATATATCAAAATCAAATTAATCGTTAAGTATGTAGGGGAGACCGAGGAGAGTTGTGACAAAGGAGAGTTGTCACATTGTCAAATTTTTTGGAACTTATTAGCAACTACTGAGCTCGTAACAGTACGCGTTTTTTGTCAGTCTCGAGCTAACAAATACACTCTGTTGCAAGCTCGCGGATAGTTAACAGGTTGCTAAGAATCGTCAATTTCACAACTGTCCTCTGTCACAACTCTCCTCGGTCTCCCTTAGGTCCTTTTAGGGCACTTATACATATCCCGAAGATAACTTGCCCCGCCGTTACTTCGGGACAGCTTAACAGCTGCACGCAACGAAAGCTTGGAACGATAAATGATACAAGGAAAAGTAGAAGGTTAACGTTCTCACGGTCAAACACCTAAGATGGACAGGCCTCATTACGTTGGCTACTAAGGCCCGGTTTCTACTATTATCTTTCTATTATGACTAACCAGCACGCGTATGTAGTTGCTCCATTTTAAGGCTTCCCACTCTGCACTAATTTCCAAGACTCACTACTTACGGCACGACACCAGATACGAGTGCTGTTCTGTTTTCGTTTCAGCCAAAAGTAGTCCACTGCTGGACAAGGGCCTCACCCAAAGACTTCCACAAAGACCGGTCCTGCACCGCCTACACCTAGTGGGGGGCATGTCCACACTACGTCTTCCGACCCGTGGTCGCCACTCGGTGTGCTGTTTATTTTCTAATAAAATTGTTAGCAACATCTTTAAAAGCAGCCTTTTTATCGATGCAGCAATACCATTTAATGTAATTTGTTAATCACCTTTGTGTTTCCAAAGATCGCACTCTCCCAGAAAGTGGTGACCTTTCATGACCGTTTTCAAGAGTGGAATATCAGAATGAAGGATAGATATATCGCTAGCGACTTCTACGATCCGTCCTTTTGGCCACAACTTGTAATAATTATGTTTGTTTCAATGTGTGATTTTGTCTTTTAGCCTAGGCGGAGACCACCGAGTTTTAGTTGGCCGATAGTTGGGCCTGATTCTATTTTGAATGAAGAATCGACCAATAAAAAATCGGTGTAGTGAGCATTTCCTTACTGATTAACAACCCGGCCCAACTATCGGCCAACTAAAAGTCGATGGTCTGCGCCTAGGCTTATAATTGTTTGTTGTAGTGATGGCTATTTTTTCTCTCTTTCTTTCTTATGCTTATAAATAATCTTTGGACCAAATAAATAAATAATCTTTGGACCATTTCACACAGCGCCAGCTAGCCCCAAAGTAAGCAACTTAATGCTTGTGTTATGGGTGCTAGCTTAACGGATATACTACTTATATACTTTTTTTTTTAAATACATACATATTATACATAGTAACACCCAGACCCGTCACAGAAATTAAAATTCATCATTTCAATTTCTGCCCGGCCGGGAATCGAACCCGGGACCTCTCGGCATAGTAGTCCGCTCTGAACCACTACACCAAACGGCCGACTGATATGGCTTATATGTCTTTCCTTCTCTCCCAGCCTACTGAACCAGGCTTAATCTAATCCAGTGTTAATTAAATAACATTTCGCTCCTTTATCCGATCTTGGTGGTCCCGCGGGACAAAAATTTGGTTCTGGCCAAAATTGGCCACGTAATGTAGTTAGTACGGAGTAATTTGGATAGGGCTATTAATAAGGTTGAAGGGAGCCATTTTTATTGTGATATAAGTACAATTAAGGTTCAAGAATGTGTAGTGGACGATATATTAATGCTTTAGTGCATTAAGTTCGCCTTATGTACAAATTTATTTTGGCATAAAAGTTTAAATAAATAAATAAATATTAATTAAAATGTATTTAATGAGATAAGGTCAAAAAAAGTTTCTATGTCTGAGCACTAAATTAATATGATTGACATCTGAGTGATTATTAATAGAACAGTAAATAGATTTTGGATCAGAAACCATGACTCTGTAAGTCTGTAAGGAAAAGGCACAGTTTAATAATGAGGATGATGATGAATTGAATCACCTCAAAATCAAAAAAGTAATATATACTCGTATAATATGAATGACCTGAATTACATTATATGTTTATAGGTACTTCTTTGTATATTTTATCAACACGACCAAGTAATGAGTACCAGGTACTTTAACAATACTACTACTGGCTTATTTACTCAGTCCACCGTCAACACAACGGTAAACAATAGCAATGTGTAAATCACCTAATTTGTGAATGCTGTTTGATATTCACAACCGATTATTAGCATATTGATAGGAAACTGCGCAAATTAGTTTTAGGATTGGGCTAACTGGCAGATACAAATTAGGCACAACGCAATCGTGTTTATGTTTTTGAAACTGTATTTAAGGTAGTCTATACTAATATTATAAATGCGAAAGTAACTCTGTCTGTCTGTCTTGCTTTCACGCCTAAACCACTGAGTTTGAGTCCCGGGAAAGGACATAGGATAGTTTTTATCCCGGTTTTTACAAAATTCCACGCGGGTGAAGCCGCGGGCGGAAAGCTAGTAAGTAATATATTAATAAGAAAAAATAAATATTATGTTTAGGAATTGCCTGAATTAAAAGGCTGAAACCTACAAAAGGTCATAATTATTATGTTGTCCCGAAGTGGTGGTAGAGCAAGCTGTATTCATGTGCCCTTTTGAAACGTTTTTGTTTACACTAAGGCTGGGTTGCACCATCTTACTTTAACTTTGACAAACGTCAAAAATCTGTCAAACTCCATACAAAAAACAACGGTTATCGTTAAAGTTACGGTCAAAGTTAGGCGGTACAACTCAGCCTGAGTAACTTTCACTTATTTCTGGAATTTAACACAAAAAACTCATTTAATTTCTGTAAGTAGGCTCTCACGGAGCACACTCTACCACTTGCTAGATTTTCATGTACTTATCTTACGGGCTGTAAACATTATTTTCAGTGGGAAAAGAACTTACTTAAATGGTCTCCATTGTATCAGATTAATTTATGTGTGAAACCACCTAATAAGTCATCATTATGCATTCAATTAACGTGCAAGACGTCACTGACTGACAAAAATACCACATGTTTGTCCATGCATGTAAGCGAGATAAAGTTGACTACTCGTATGGTGAGATGATGAATTATTTAAGAGTGAGTCATCATAATAATATGCTGATAACTGATTAAAATGTTGAACTAATCTTATTGTAAATAGGTTTTTTATAAAGAATTAGGCGATAATCAGCTCAATGGCGTTGGTGTAGGACTGGCAACTGGCAAGTCAAGATCCGATGAACGCGAGTTGAAACTCCGCCGCCGCGGTGGTGAATCCACTAGTAACACAAGCATATTTATTAGCTTAGTACGATGGGTTCTTTACAAAAATCGTATAGACCACGGCACATCGAGCTAAATACCTAAGTACTACAGTATTTTACGAGTATATTGTTGTAGTAGAAGCTATTTTGCCTCAAAAATACATAGTCTAAGGTAAACGGCTACTAGTTCGTGATAGTACGTAAGTTCGTAAGTTTTTTTTCTAGCTCAAATAATAAGCAAATGGAATATTATTTATAAAAATTCTTCATTACTACAAAAACTCTATTATTTAAGCTATCTAAAAAACCAAGTACCAACATTGTGGCGCCAAAAATGAGAGCAATACGAAGCTTCAAACTCTCAGAGAGCCAAAAACAGCCGTGCGGCGTGCAAAGGTTGCTCTCACCGTAAGGTTAGCGCTCCAACTTCTTAAGCTTATAAAAAGGCGAAGGAACGTCCATTTAAATAAAACTTGTAATAGTGGTTTCATGTGTTCCTTGACAATTGATTTGGCTTAGAAAAAAGTTATATGAAAACGTACAATTCCTTTAAAATTGCGATTAATTGACTCACGAAATAGCGTACACATTATTTTTCGGGTGTCCCCTATTTCGTGACACTACCGATTCAAGGATATTATGGATAACATTTTGATGCTTGGTTTTTAAATAATTGTTTATGATAATTTAAATGTAAGTTATGAAACAAATAATGCATTTATTTAAGTTTCTCATGACCTAAATTCGGTATATGTTTCGTTCACTAGAATTTATAACATCTTTTCGACCAAAAAACTTCAGTGCCTAAAGACGAAAGTCTACAATCAGTGTGTGTTACCAGTAGTGATGACACACGGTTCGGAAACGTGGCCTCTTACTATAAGGCCTTATAATAAGCTCAAAGTTGCACACCATGGTATGGAGAGTGCTATGCTCGGTGTTTCTTTTCGAGATCGAACCAGAAATGAGGAGATTCGTAAACTAACTAAAGTTGCCTGACATATAGCGATCGTCGGATTACCAAGCTAAAGTGGCGATAGGCATGGCACATAGTACGTAGAACAGACGGCCGATGGGGCAAGGTTCTAAAGTGGAGGCCACATACGTGTACGTGTTTGTCGGGAGGCGCTTTCTTTTTTTAACCAACTCCGGAACTAGAACCGGAATTCCGGAGTTGAGTGCCCAATATCGGAAATCAGTTCCGGAGTTGAAAACTATCCGATATTGCATGCCCTAGTTGGTGCCCTACAGTTAGCTTGATAAGGGCGTATTCCCCGTATCCGCAATAAAAAGTTTTCGATGGCTGGTGTAAGGGCTGTCGCAAAGTAGTTAACCCTCGTGTTCGTTAAACTACCCTCAAATTATTGGGGAAATTATTTCAAGCACCATCGAGGCGTTGTCACTGAAACGAACAGATTTTCAATAGATCGACTATAGTTGACACCTACTGAAACTACATATAAATAAAGTAAAGTGAGTCATAATTTCAGGTGATCCGTCTGCTCATTTGCTTCCTGTCACATAAAAAAAAATCAATCCAACTTTGTAAAAATATACACTGTGGAAGAAATTTAGGATAGTTACAGGACGTCCACTGCTAAACATAGGCTTCCCCTAATGATGTCCATATTGACCAATTGGTAGCGTAAAACGGTTGAACTTTTTCTTAACTGTAAGTAGTTTTCACAAGCTTTGTGTAAACCGAATTTAAAAACAAAAAGCAACCGAGAAACCCAACCCCGCGACTTTTCGAGATTTTTTTACTTGTAACTTTAAATTTTGTTGTTATAGACAACCCTGACGGCCCTTCGGTATACCGGGGCATATATTAAGGCGTATCTTCAAGCTGATAGCACTCGATGACGCAATCGCAAAGAAAAACGAGAAATGCCCGAACACGTGAAATAAATACGTTTTTTGCAACTGAATTAATGTGAATAACAACTGTAAAAAATATATTTGCTTAATTTCTAAGTGATTTTTTATTGTAATTTTTCGACGCATGTAACTCGTAAGTAAATAGGAAAAACCCATGCTTTACGTAAAGATATTATTTATTTATTTATTTAAAACAAGTTAGGTACATAGCATTTCCAAATATTAATGATAACTATTGACGGTGTCACAAAAAACAGTTTTGGTTTTACTGTGCACCGCTGATTCGACATCATAAAGTATTGTAAATTGACATCAAAATATTTACTTAGAACTGTTAGCACACACCTTAGATTTATCGTTTTAGTTAATACATACATTGTAGTTTGTTTATTAAAAGTATTTCTGTTGCGAGTAAATTAATTAAACCAAAAAAGTTACCCGGATTAGAGGACAGACAGTTGCATTTCAATTAAATTCAAAGTCTAACCGTATGTTTTCGTATTGTTTAGTGTTGCACTTTACACAGATGTCAAATCATCTTCATCTTTGCTAACTGTCTAGCAAGACTTATCTGCAACAATTGGCAACTTACAACAACAAGACTTATCCGCATCGAACCGGTCACAACCGCTTCAAACCAGTTACAACCAGTGGGCTGAATCCCGATCGCGTTCGCGACAAATCCAGCGGCAATTTTTGTCATAAAAACAATTGAGTGTCGCCCCGCTCACTTGCTAGGGCTGTAGCCGCCATCATAAAAAGTAATTTAGGTTTGTGGGTTGAGTTAATTAGTTTAATTAGCATAATAAGTTTGTTTTCCACGATTTACAGAGCCTTGCCGGTGAGAGCAGGACGAAATCAAGCTGGGATAAGGATCAACAAACCCATCTTAAAAATCAACGCTGTTAGAAACCTTTTCGTCTGTTGTCTATTTCAAAATTACGGTTTTATTTCGTGTAGGTATTTGATTCGAATAGGTAAGTAATCAGACAAGAATATTTTTTTGAGACTGTACGTTATTGTTGAGAAGAGATAAGAAAGATGACGTCAAGAACCGCCGTATCGTCTTTTAACATTAATAGTGAAAGATTTCTTCTCCATTTTAGGAATCTTGTTTCGCGTTATTTTAGATACAAGCAATCGGCAGGTACTAGAAATATGAAATGCGTGGAAAAATCAACTTATATCTATTTCCAGGTGTTAAATCTAACTCAGAAACTGTATTTGTGACTAGGTGACACGTAAAAATGATATCACATTTTTTTATTTTATCTCGGCTTGGAGCTACGAGTATATTTCTTTCACAACAGCCCAAAGGCTTGTTTGAAATTTCAGTTTCATCCACACCCTGTCATTTTAAAATGGATCTTATGCCAAGTTGAACTAGTTTCAAAATTAAACAAACAGCCAACCCTAGGGCAGTGAAATAGTATCGGGAATGCGCTCCCCGCGGCCGCCATCCGCTTCGAGTGACATCTTTATGTACGAGTTGATTAGCATGCCTCACTGGGAACGCACTAATACAGATGTTGACTCACTGCTAGAGATGCGCCGATCCCGGAAACGGGCCAATAATCCCGGTAGTGGAAATGTAAAGAAAAGTTGCCGGAAAAGTTCTTAAACCCACTGCCATCGGTTTTGCAAGACTCATCCACGAGTGACATCTTTATGTACGAGTTGATTAGCATGCCTCACTGGGAACGCACTAATACAGATGTTGACTAGAGATGCGCCGATTCCGGAAACGGGAAAATAATCCGGGAAAGTCCTTAGAGTGGAAATGTAAAGTAAAGATGTAGGTGGTGCCCAAAAAGGGTACACCTTTACTCAGTGGTACCATAGGTTTTTGCCAGATACTCATCTACGAGTGACATCTTTATGTACGACTTGATTAGGCGACTGTAAACGTAATGTTGACACTCTGTCAGAGATGACCCCCGGAAAATTCCCGGTAATTTTCCCAGAATGATCTTTTGATCCTTAACAAAAGTTCCCAGGCAAGGTACACTAACAGGACATACTACAGTCTACTCAGTGCTATCAGGCGAGTACAGTTAGAAGCTTGCCTCTACATGAAATCTGATGATTTTACAGTGCGAGCTATTATGGTCTGGTCTTGGCAATATTTTAGGTACATGAAAATGTTTATGGTGGTAGATCATGTCTTTTTGTATGTTGTATGTAAAAACCCATACAAACTTTCATTCTCTAGTTTAAAGGGCAGGAGGGGTAAAAGTTCCAAGTTTTAGATTTTTTTGCCAACTGCGCCAGAAGAAGAGTTATGTTTTATTTGTTGCTTGTGTACAAGTACTAGCTTACATACCCCAGCTTTCTAGAACTACAGGAAGCACTCTATGAACCCAGATACAGAAAGACACAGCGTTTTCTTTCCAAGCAAATGCATTTCAGCAGTTACACAACCGGCCGAAAACCTGGCCCCTGCAGACGGGGCTAATTCGTTACCCCGCGCGCATCCATCACTCTTGCCCCAAACACGCTTGCCCCAAATAAGCTATCTTTGTTGCCTACGAGCACGTACTGTTAGGGCAGCGTTGCCAGACGTCCCGATTTTGGCGGGACGTCCCGATTTTTTAATCAAATTTAAATGTCCCGCGCGAGACAGGCTCGGTCCCGCTTTTCGAAGAGAGACACTCACTTCACCAGACTATTGTTTGAAACGCCATATTATACTAAAGAACAAAACTTTTTTAATTTCAATTTTTGTATTTTTTATTGTAAAGACGAATTTAACGATTAGAGTAAATATTATTTTTTTGTTAAAATACATTTTCTATGGCTACTTTTGCTATCTATTGTCACGTAAACGTAATTTTAAGTCTAATAAAAATATAAATATTTGAAAACCTTTGATTTTATATACGTTTTTTTACTATGTCCCGCTTCTGACGGAAGAATCCCGCTATTTTCACTCAAAAAGTACCAAAGTCTCGACTTGGCGAAAAAAAAAACTGGCAACGCTGTGTTAGGGTAACATTTTTTGCAATATTACGAAATCTGTCTATATCTATAAAAGCGAAAAGTCACTGACTGACTCACTCATCACAAAATCTCAGAAACTACAAGTGCTAGGAGTCTCAAATTTTGCATGGGGGTTCCTTTTAGAACCTAGGTGCTCAGTAAGACGGGATTTTGAAAAATTCAAACCCTAAGGGGTAAAACGGGATCCACGCGTACGAAGTCGCGGGCGGCCTCTAGTACTCAATAAGAATGTAATGCCCATTTTCCCCATCGATCCCAAATTTTTATGTGACCCCTATGAAAACAAAATTCCTGCTATGTGTTTCCATAGGGGTCACTTAAAAATTAGGTATTGATGGTGAAAACGGATATCCTAAACCTTATCTTAAAATCAAGTAAGTTATAAGAACTGCTTACTATGTCATTAATTAATACCAAACTAAAACATCTAGCATGAATTTCAGATAAGTACGAGTCGAATTGCAAATTAATCCATTTCACTTCTTACTTAATTACTTTTTACTACTGTTTTATGGTGGCAAATGTTTATTTGAAATTGAGTCTATTGAAGTAATTGCAAAGAATTTTTTGTATTGTTTGTTTGGGTTAGGTAATATAAAAATTGCAGCCTTCTTAAATTCTCCTTCGCATATTATTTCCTCTCTACTAGAACTAGTTCGTTTATAAGCCATCCATGCGGCCCACAAGCACGTAGCCAACCAACCACAGACTAGTTGCGCAAACATGATAGAAGATTGATCTGAGCCTTGTCTCTACCATAAGTAAATTGTAATTGTTCCTACTTAATTCAAATTAAAATAATTTATTTTAGTAACCTTGCCGTAGTTTTAGTAGCGAGGACATTGGCGGCCTCATGAGCTAAGATACTAATCGCAAGGGCCAGGCCCCTCCTGAAAAATAACCTTAAATACGCCAATGGGCCTCGCGAACCTCACGAAATCGGCATATGAAGTGAACAAATTGGTTACCATTCATGAACTCGATCCAAATCTCTTTAGGGACACATTGGCTAAATCTTGGTTCGACGGTTCATCAGCTGTTTAGTGTAGGTATAGATCTTAATATAAAAAAAAACTCTCTCATGTAAGCGAATTGGCTTTTGTTGTTTAATTGTAGTGCTACACATATGCGAAAACATGTAAATGGTGTATAGATTCTTAAGCAGTGGTTATTAATCTGTTATTGTTTAACTGTATGTTTCCCGAACAAAATAAATAAAATAAATAAATAAACCTAATTTCGCCGACGTTCACGCGTGGTCTAGCGCCGCCACTGAGCGAGGAACCGTTTGGTCAGCGTGGGGAGTGTAGACCTTTTTTTTCGTAAGAAAATGCATTGAATTGCATACCCACTAGTATAGGGGGGGATTGGATTGT
This sequence comes from Ostrinia furnacalis, assembly GCF_004193835.3. Lineage (NCBI taxonomy): Eukaryota > Metazoa > Arthropoda > Insecta > Lepidoptera > Crambidae > Ostrinia > Ostrinia furnacalis. Next base: position 234,100 of record NW_021134474.1, read on the forward strand.
GTGAGGCTCTCCCTGCCAGACAGGCAGGCCTTCTCACTAACTCCTGTGCTCCAGTCTTTGAGGGGAGTGTAGGCCTAATTATTTAGTCACTGGTACAGAAGAAAAGGTCTTGCTCCTGCAGTGGAGACTAATGACCTGATAATTATGCTGATGTGTCAAATAAAGATTTTTCTTTCTTTCTTTCTTTAAATAACAGTACAAAATATGAAATAATTACTTTATAACTTATCTTGAAGACTTAACACCATTTCATAGGAAATGTGGTGGGAATTTAAAAATGTACGTTTCATATTCCCACCACATTTCCTTTCCGCGTTTGCTTTAAATAAGCTATCGATGCAACCCGCAAGCACGTAGCTAAAGTTTGCCGAGTGCGCAAACTTCAGACAACGGCTTTATTTAATATTGTTTGATAAAATTTATGAAATTCATTTATTCAGTATCTTGGCTTTTTAAAAAGGCTTTTTCTTACCGGGCATAAGTTTTTGATATTGTGGGCAAGTATCTAAAGAGGAACTGTGCACTTATGAAATAAACTAATTTAATGCTTACTATAAAATTAAGCACCGTCTCTTTCTTATTTTCATCTCTACTTTTTGTTCAATATTTCACTAACTCAATATTTTTGAGTTCCTTTGAAAGTAAAAAAAATACATTACACAATTATGCAAAGTCTTAAATAAATAAATAAATAATCTTTGGACAATTTTACACAGCGCCAGCTAGCCCCAAAGTAAGCAACTTAATGCTTGTGTTATGGGTGCTAGCTTAACGGATATACTACTTATATACTTTTTTTTTTTAAATACATACATATTATACATAGTAACACCCAGACCCGTCACAGAAATTAAAATTCATCATTTCAATTTCTGCCCGGCCGGGAATCGAACCCGGGACCTCTCGGCATAGTAGTCCGCTCTGAACCACTACACCAAACGGTCGACATGCTAGTACCACACTAGTACTGAGAAGAAGTAGCGCAAGAAATTCAGTCACTAATATGTCATCGGAATTCCTTTCTTATCATGAAATATCCGAATTTAATGCCATTCACAATGAAGCAAACCTGAATAATGGGCGATCATTAGTCTGTGGCGGTCAGCAGCTGCACTAGTTCAGGGTCAGCAAGAAGGTTGTATCATTCAATTACTGTTCTCAGAATCGGGCAACCCCGAGTGGGCGGCCTTGTGGCCTTTACCTTTTTAATGATGGGGCAAAAGCATAAACAAGACAATGTCACTGGCAATAAAGAAAAAAATGACATTTTTTTTTCGTGATATCGATGATGCAAATAGGTTGTACAACGACTTTAACGTAAAATTGTCTTGAACATGACGTGTTAGATTTAATTTTTCTTACGTAAAGATTTTTTAAAATTGTGGCTAGGGAATGAAGTTATGATTTATAAGTTACTAGCTTTCCGCCCGCGGCTTCGCACGCGTGAAATTTCGTTTGTCACAGATCGTCATAAATTATAGCCTATATGTTATACTGGATTAATATGAACAATAATACTGTAAAGTTTCATCAAAATCCGTTCAGTGGTTTTTGAGCCTATTCATCACAAACATACAAACATACAAAAATAGGTACAAATCTTTCCTCTTTATAATATTAGTATAGATAATTCAAATTTAAATTATATTGAAGCAGTAACAAGAATTATATTTGTTAAAATTTCAAATTGCCTTGAATTAAAAACTGCAAATTGATGACACAGTAGAGTAATTTGGCGAGTGCGCTTCTCTCAATGTCACACATTTACAGAATAGACCGCAAACAAACAAAAACCATTTTATTACCGCGAACGAATGTTTTACAATTTCATCGGTAAGGTATTTTTGAGATATTTTTAAGCATTTTTTGCACAATTCTGTGCTAATTGAATATATCAAGCACCGGATAATTTGTCGAGTTGTGGTATTATCCTATATTTTCCTGTCCAAAAATGACGTTTAAACTCTACGGGTGTCCGCGGCAGAGCCGATCCGTGTGTCGCACTGCGGCGAGCTGCGTCATGCGGGCCTACTACCCGTGAACGCTTTTTGAATATGGACCGCAACTGATGCTTTTTTGTTTACGGCTATGAATGGACCCTTTTGCAGCCATGTTTTTTTATTTCAGCCAGAAAAATGTATTAAATACTGGCCGGTTTGCTTTTTGCGAGTGTTGCTCGCTACATTCATTTGTTTTTGGTTTGCAGCATTTTTTCAAAAAGAGATCGTTAATTTTTGCCGTCATCATAACAGCCGTCGCATTATTTCAGTCATTGACGATAACGTGGTCTTGACAATTTTTGAGCTACCTGCAATCCTGTATGAGGCTGTTAATGCAGTATAAGTTCTGAGACCTTTCTTTTTCAAAAAAAAAATAATAATTAATCTGTATAATTCAGGATAGACTGGGGAAGCTACTTTAAACAAAACTCATGTTTGACGAATAAAATGAAGGTACTATACTGGTAATATAATGTACCTGCATAAGATTTCCTTTCAAGCACTATAACGGAAAGAAGATTCAACTGCAAAAGTTTTTCATTTCATTGCTGATAGAGTCGGGCGCTTGCACTGACGGTTGCAAACCATTTGTTTTAATGCGCTTAAGTAAATGAGATGTGGCCAGCGGGTACGTTCAGAGTTCCATTAGACTGTTTAGAGGTATTTTATGGTTTCACTGGGCTCTCAGAGGTTTCATATTTCAATAAAAAATAACTATCTTTGGTTTATGCATTTGCTTTTTTTTTATTGCTGACCTGACCCGGCGAACTTCGTACCGCCTATGTTCATCAGAAATAATGTATGTCATTTTTAGTGCTAGCTAAGTTCATTAAATTAGCAATAGATATCGTAAAATGTTTAGTTCATGTTCACGTCCCAAAAATGGCTTAGGGGCAAAATCGGCTGGAGCTAAAAGCTACGCGAAACTATATTCTTGTTATTTAACTACAAAAAACAACGAATTACGTCAATTAAGTGGTAAAAAGAACACGCCAATCAAACAAAAAAGTGACCTTATTCCTTCAGTTCAAGCCTAATCAAACCGACCATCTCGACCCCATCAGATTTCAAAAGTTCACTGCTAATTTATGTCTGTGCCTTTATCGCGACCTCGAATTATCAAGAAAAAATAAAAATAAATTGTCTGTGGTAGATCGGCTGCTATCTGTGGCCGGTGATGATATATTGTGACTGCGCACGAAAGGAAAAGTAGAAAGGTCAAGTTCTTTTCAAGAAAGTGTTGGGTTCTCACCGACCTTGCGATCACAATTCACGTTGAATCGTCCGAATCGATGGCTCGGATTGTGGGAATTTGTACATTGTAATGTAAGAAGGATATTACCTACTTGTAAAAGTTAACAGCATAAAAATGAATCATCATGATGACACCATTTAAAACCTTTTTTTATTAATCTCAAATTATCTAAATAGCTCTTTATTATTATTATTTATTGCTGGGTTCAGAACTTGAGAATCTTGAGATCATTTACTAGCAATATTTTTTATAGGTGGCGGATCACCTTATGATAAGCCCATGTACACGGGCAAGATTAGTAAAGATTCCAAAACCCCGGCTGTTTTAACCAATCTACTGTCACATTGTACACATTTCAGAGCATCGTTCGTACGTTTCAGCCGAAAGACGTCCACTGCTGAACAAAGGCCTCCCCCAAGGATTTCCACAAAGACCGGTCCTACGCGCCGCTCGCATCCAGGCTCCTCCCGCGACCTTCACCAGATCGTCGGCCCACCAAGTGGGAGGCCTGCCCACGCACTTCCAGCTCGTAGTCGCCACTCAAGAATTTTCCTGCCCCAGCGGCCGTCAGCTCTACGAGCTATGTACATTTCAGAGCATATTCTGAATTTCAGACAATTATAAAGTAAATATCAAGAAAAAAAAAGGAGAAATAATAGGCACTAATAGGCATAAATCGGGAGGTCGTTAAAGCGACATGCTAGCCCGTTAGGAATACCCCGGAAAATTAAGCGCGGCACGCTTCCTCGCCCGAGGCGGGGGCGTTTTGTTCGATATGCCTGCTAAAGACGGATTGCGAAGAAATAGTTCAGTAAAGTTCGAGAAAAAAGTTTATTTTAGTTATCTTTTTCACACAGTAAGCCACCAAAATAAGGAAGTGTTTGGTGCAACAAGAATTTCAGTCGCAGTTAGGACTTAAATACCGCTGATACACATGAGTGAATTCAAAATCTTTATTTAGAATACTTTTCCAGAGAATTAGTTTGTCATTTAATAATTATTTGTATTTTGATCGTTAACTGGTCAATTTTCTAACTTCTTCTGAGAAGCAAAGCAAATGATAGGTATACGATTCTAAACTTAACAGTCTACCTGTATTTTTTTTTTGTCTTTTTCGTGCGACCTTTATCCACCACCACTTTGATTCTGACTGATGAAAACTCTGAAGAGCTATACAAAAACTTAATGCGAATTATCATTAACATACTACTTTTTAATTATTTAAAACTTTACTGCACACAAGAACGAGCTACAAAAGGCGGAATTAATGCCTCCAGTGGCATTCTCTTTTTCAAAGTCTAAGTCAAAATTCCTTTATTTGCATGGACTATTATTCAACATAGTGCTGATAAATCGTCAAAATAAAAAAATAAAAGACTAAAAAAAACTTTAAAGTTTTGCTCTTGGGGAGCCTTCACAATCATGCCTCATAATCTTTTTGCCCTACCAGCGCTTCGAGACCAAAATTTTTTAAACGGGCAATATCGCAAGGAAGGTAAATAAAGCGCGAGAAATGCGCACCTTGTCCCGAAAGATAAATTACATACAGTAAAGTTCATAAGCGCCCTAGACGGCGCCTTGAACCATCCGCCCACGCCCTAACACGCCGCCCTAGCCAGCTGATCGCCACGTGACTCTTACCGGCTATAAGGGTTCGGACAAACCAACGCGATCACACCGCGATCAGCCGGCGTGCAGCGATGGCGACCAGACCAAAATGCATTGATCGTCATCGCTGCACGCCGGTTGATCGCGTTGGTTTGACCGAACCTTAACCGGATATATCTAAACAAGGCTGGATTGCACCATTTAAATTATAACTATAACAAACGGCAAACTCTTACAAAAACACCGGTTATCGTTATAAATGACTAATCTATACTAATATTATAAATGCGAAAGTAACTCTGCCTGTCTGTCTGTGTCGTTTTCAGATAGTTTGAGTCCGGGGAAAAAACATAGGATAGTTTTATCCCAGTTTTTGAAACAGGGACGCGCGCGGTAAAGTTTTTCTGTCACAGATAAAATTTCACGCGGAAAACTAGTAAAAGATAAATAAAAATTGTACCCTTTTAAAGGTAATATTTTAAACTTTAAATTGACACTATAGATACCTACATAGGCATTCAGTTCTTAAGATCGCTCTGAACAAGGAGGTGATTCCATACTTTTGCTCGTAAGATAGTTACGTATAAAGTTAGGTGGTACAACTCAGCCTAAATGTACAAACAGTTATTTATTGGTTAACTTATTACACGTTTCATTAACTGTGTCTTTAATTCTTTTTAAAGACAAACATGTTCTTTTTAACTAACTCCGAAAAAGGTGGTTCTCAATTCAATTGAAGATGACGAAGTAAAACTCCGCGACTGTTAGGTTACTTTATTTTTAAGAACAATGTTTCGAAAACTCTTACGAATTACTTGTTCGTGAGTTCAAATTAAATGTTACTTAGAATAACTTGATTGTAACGCGAACGGAAGAAAAAGTGAGAAAACTGAATTGCACGGTGAACTGCAATTAAAAAGCTTACTTTTTATTTTAACGGTTGGTAATTGATCTTTTTCCATTACCATGTAAACTAAAGTAAAGAGTTGTTTTGAATTCACTATTGAAACACACGAAGTCATTGTTACACGGCATTTAAAGAGATAATTTTCACTCTTAAAAATAGGAAAAGCGAGTTTTATAACTAAAAAGTGGGTAGAAAAAATTGGTGACACAGTCTATCAGGCGAACAAATCCACGGGCGGCTCCTAGTATTTATAATCATTATCAGTCTTCTTGTCTGTCTAGACCTGTGTCTACATCGTTAGGCGGGCGGCGCCCAGACAGCGCCTTGAACTGGACGCCCACGCTTCATTCCACTATGGAACCAGCTGATCGCAATATGACACAGAAATTGTATGCTTCTCCTGCATTTAATGCAAAGAATGTTTATTGTTTAGATTGCAGATTTTTAATAATAATGTTTCTGGACTTCTATATGATTACTGATGCGATCATGTGACTCAAAAACTGCACAAAATTTAAGTGCGTGCGTCTACAATGTACCGTTATTGTTGCATCTTGTACTGGTAACTAGCGGCCGCCACGACTTCGTACGCGTGTATCCCGTTTTACCCCGTTTGGGGTGTAGTTTCGTAAAATCCTTTCTTAGCGGATGCCTACGTCATAATATCTACCTGCATGCCAAATTTCAGCCCGATCCGTCCAGTGGTTTGGGCTGTGCGTTCATAGATCACTATGTCAGTCAGTCAGTCAGTCACCTTTGAGTTAGGTATATAAATTTAGAATAATATAGTTGAAATAAGAGTAATTTTGCGATAAAATCTGTATTCTTAAGTGCTTGCAAGTACATGAATTATTTGATTGGTCGTCATACAAAATCTACTGCTAGTCCGAACAATTAATAAAAGCTCTCACAGTCTGCAACTTCCTGTTATACATTTATTCAAGGATAAACCCATCCTAATAAGGCCAACCCTAGCAATAAAATGCGGCCTTAAGTTATTGACCTAAAAGTCTTGTAGTGATTTAATATAGTAATTCTGGAAGCCTTGAACCGCCGCCTACGCCCTACGCTGCCGCCCTATTATGACGCCGCCCACGGCTCAGCTGATCACCGTCTCGGTACTTGAATAACCTCCTTTTCTCAAGGTAAAAGCTAACGTATTCACAAACATTACTATGAGGTCTCAAAGTGCGCGTGGACGCACAGGGTGACTCGACAGGACGAAATAAAGATCAATCACTTGGCCGTTAAAATAAAAAGTAAGCCACTTTTTCGTTGCAGTTCGCCGTGCAATTGGGTTTTCTCACTTTTTCGTCCGTTCCAATAAATTTATTCTTAGTAACATTTAATTTGAACTTACGAACAAGTATAGTTCTTTAAGAGTTTTGCGCCCGTATTCACAAACGTTACTATGAGGTCTCACAGTGCGCGAGGACCAATCACAGAGCTCTATTCAACGCTGTGTTCGATTTGCTGCTTCACTTTAGCAAGCATCGTTTGTGAATACGGTTTATTAATAAAACGTTTGACAAATCGTCAAATATTTTGCTCTTAAGGAGCCTCTACATGACTCAGAATCTTTTTACCCTACTTTCATCATCAGCAGGTCATTTAGCCTCCACTACAGAAGCACGACTCTCTCATTTTCAAGTTACTCGTATTACAAGGTATAAGAAGCAAAGTTAGTTCATCCTTTGGTTTGTATGAAGAAATACTGAAACTATGTGAGTGTAAAAATCTTACTGTGTAATGAGCATTGAGATTTTTTTTTTAGATTATATTAAATGAGGTAACGTCATAATTTTAAGTTTTGCGCATTCTTTAGCTGTATATCTAACTTTGATATGCTGTCGTCCGTTCAGTATACTCGTAATCAATATAATTAATTACAATCATTAAATAAAAGCGCCCGCTCCCTACGTATGCAATTGAAACGTCCGACAATGACGTTTGAACTTCAAAGGTTAAAATAACCTTTGGCATGACTTATGTACAGTCTCACACATCATCACATTTTTGTTGAAAAACAGTGCCTATTTCAAGTATATTAGATGCCACATTGTTAAACTTAATGTGCAATCGTCCAACTGTGGTTTAGTCTGCGTCATTTTACTGCAAAGGGGGCCTTTTCCCTACTGTCACTCTCCCACATTCATATTTAACCTCGTAAGCCCGGATGTGCCTCAGAAGGAACTGAAACTTTGTAGTCGGTAACGCCGAGACATTTTCGGAGGTGAATTGTAAGTATCGCCGGATGTGCCTTCCGAGGAACTAAAACTTTACCGATAATTTTAAGTTCAAAAATTCGCGCCTATCGAAAAAAACGAGTGATAGTCTATGGCTCAAAGTATTCAAAATCAGGTATCCGAACTTATTAATGTAAAAAAAACAAAATGTCACTGTCAAATTACCATTTTTCTTTGAAAAGGTGGTTCTTCCGAGCGGACGTGATTTACGATTAATTTTTTTTCTTCACGTAAACGTAGTTTAATTGAAAAACTAACCAGTGTAATTAAAGTTAAAATACTGCTAAACAAGCAAAGAAAATATTTTTACCAATTCGAAGAAGTTTTGTATGATTTTTTTTCGTTTGAAAATAATAGTTCTTTGCAAGGAACATTCGGTCTTAATGGTGAAAGTTTTATTTTTGTATATTTTTTCTATTGAGATGAATTGAGAATTGGACTTTTAAAATTGTATGTTATAAAACCGATAGTACTTTTAAAAGTACTAATTATGGAACATTAAATAAAATTAAAATACTTGTGCCTTTTCAGTTACATTTATTAATATCATTATTGTATCTTTATGTACTATTAATTTATTAAGGAGGTTACATTTATGTTTTACTTTAAAGTATAATATACAATTTATTTACTTTTTCTTTTTAAAGTCTGTAATACCGAATGTTCTTTTAAGAGAAAACATTTTTTTATTATTTTTTACCTAAAATAAGCTCTATGCACTATTATATAGGGTCCCTGAAAATATGGGTGCAAAAGAAAATCCCTAACATAGAAATTTTTTTACTCGAAGTGCTCGGCGTTTACGACTTCAAATTATTCGTTCTTCTGAAAGCACATTCGGCGATACTTAGAAGTTGACAAAATTTACTCTTCGGTCTTACGAGGTTAAATTAGACGCATATTTTATCAAAATGAAAATATAAAACGTATATTAAGACTGTACCGAAGAAATTCAATTTGGTATGCAGTATTTCTTAAGCCGGTCACAGAAATGTGTCAAGATGTATGCGAAGATGCACAAAATGAATTCAAAAAGAATCATTGGTAAATATTGTAACTAGGTCTGGGTTGCATCTTCATTTAACTTTGACAAACGTCAAAAATCTGCCAAACTCCATCAAAAAACACCAGTTATCGTTATAGTTACGGTCAAAGTTGGGTGGTGCAACTCAGCCTATTTACAAGTATTATAACGTATGAAAAGTTGTTCAAATACTCCGTTAAGATTCTAATTAACAGAACTATAGTCTACTACTCGTATGTGCGCTATCTTTGCAAATACTTTTCTAGAAATATTAGCAAAAAGAAAGAGAGAAGAATGGTATTTTTCCATAACTTATATTAATTCTGAATCCTGTTTGTGTTTTAAAATAACGCAGAATGAGGATCGATTAAAGACGCCAGAAATATTGGCTTAATATTAATTAACGCAACTTTCAAAAAAGGTTGGTGACCCTTATTATTTATTTATTTTTAATCTTACAATACCTAGAAACAAGGGCTACGTACTTAATATACGTGAAAATTTAAGATAATTTGGTTCCGGGTAAAATTTCCCTGAACCTGAATTGAAGGAGTTATCATCGATTTTAAAATGACACATATCCGTGCCTAACGCCACACGCAAAAAAGTGATGACACTGAAACGTGCCATCCGCAACGAATCGGTTTAACTTAGAACTTCTCCTATGTCCTTCTGATTAATTTCGTTGCGGGTCCAATGACAGTTAACTTTCCTTCGGAACAAACTTGACCTTCACTGGTTGGTTATCTATTGGCGATCAAGCTGTAGATCCTGGCTACACAGGAGTTGCAGTGGGAACGAGAGGTGGGAATAGTCCCGTAGTATCTGGCCTCATCACTAGTAACCTACAAACAACTGAATCATACACAGATCATAATAATAATGTGTGAAGCGAAGCGGCCTGTTGTCGCCGGGTGCCACCACCAGTGATATTATCCAATGAACAAATTGACGGGCTCACATAACTGGAGTTCGTTTGAAACTATTATTTAGTTATGACTAAGTGGGTATGTCGCTATTTGTACAAACAAGCCTTGTGATGTACTTTAAAATAAAAAGGAGGGCTTCTCAGTACTTATTCTTAAAGCTGCATTGGATCAACAATAATTTTCAATTTAGACAATGTAGGTTTAATTTCTAAGCTGCCACCATGACGGGTTTAAAAATCTCTTTGTGGAGATAAGTTCACTAATAGGTATAACTTTCCATATCTCTAGAATCTATCTTAATAACAAAAAATTGAAACTACATAAAATGCCACACTGTTTAGCTTATTACGCCGTGTAATTGCCTGTACCGACTATCTAATTCAAAATAACACTTATATTATACACCACTAAATTAATCATGACAGTTTTATTTCCAAAAATGTATTTTTCCGGATACAAAAAGAAATATTTTCGTATTTTCGCACCCTAAAAGAATTATCAAATATTAATACTAACCCTGTACATTTTGAGACAGAATATATTTTTAATTTTTCCTTCGGAAGGACACTTTTTCGCAAGAAAAGCATCATTATTTATTTACGTTAGGGCGTCTCTACTTCTCTACGTTAGAAATGTCATACATATTTGACGCATTCTCCAAAAAAACACTTTACACCGTTGTAATAAACAATACTAGGCAGCTTTTCGTTTTATTTCCTTGTTTAAATGGTTTAAATTAATAACTTCGAAGTTATGAAAATTGCAAAGATTTTCTCAATATCCCAATTCACACTGTCAAAACGAATAATTTCAAATCTTCATCAGTATCATTTAAAAATGCTGTAAAAGTAACAGATTTCTTAGATTAAAAGCTTCAAATCGAAAAAAATCGACCGCAAACATTGCGAAAAGCAACGCAGCAAAAACGGGCAAAACGATTAATTCCAGTACATCTGATTTCCTGATATCGTGCGCCAACCCGCAAGGCGCAAGGAACGTCCCCGAAACAAAGAACGTGGACGTTCACGGAACAAGGTCGGGGACGATTATGGCGAAACGACTGCCATCCGACCACCCAAGACAGTCTTCACCCACCCCGAGACCTTCTCCTGACCGTGAAGTGACTACAAGCGTTGTCAAAACTCCCGAAAATCGCACGTAGCTACTACGGCGTCTACGAGTGCTACGAGCCGCGGCGTGGAGTCTGCGCGTCGATAATTTAATGTTTGTTATTTTTAATTGAATTTTTGGGATAGTAAAGCACTTACCTGGTGTAGATCTCTCGTTCCCTCGGATTGAAGGTCGGTCGTCGGCTGCAGAGCACTGGGTTCACTCGCGCGGCTGCGGCGGGCGGCGATGGCTGACTGAGCCCGGCCGGGAGCCGTTCCCCCCGCGCCGCCTCCCCACCCCTCGCCCTAGCGGATAAACAACGTGCATAGTGGGCCCGATCTGTGGACCTACTCTCCTGAACGCACACACACACAACCGCGACGTATGATACAACACGCTCATCCATTGCTTGTTTTGGTTTAACACTTGTGAACGTTATTTATTTTGTGCCAGCAATGGTTGCCCGAAAGCTTGTATTGCGATACAAACGGTAGCGAATAAGGAGTGGATATCAAATAAATTCACTGCCCAGATAGTAGTCTAGCGTTATAGATTTTGGATTTAAGTCTTACGGTGGTACAAATCCAGGGGAATGATAATGTACTTTGGCCCGTTTTTGCCTACTTACCTGTAATATCGTAGATTTGGCTCGGTTGTTTTGATAAGATAGCGGTTTTCGCAAGTAAATTTCGTAAGTTAGGGAAACGGATTCCAGACGCGCAGAGGAACGGTAAAACTTTAACAAGTGGAGTATACTAATGCAGGAGACTTTGAACCATTTTGTTTTTTATAGTTATTATTGGTAAATATTCGTCTTGTTAACCTAGGTATTCTTTTTAAAAACGATTTTGAAACCAAATTACTCAACGGTAATAATTTGGTTTCAAAAACGATTTTAGTTCAATTCAAAATGTTCATTGTTCAATCAATGTTTGATGGGTTTCTTTGACAGTACCTTAAAAAGTACGGCCAACTAGCAGTGATACGAAAGGTCATTGCAACTGTCGAGTTGACAATCTATTCTCTCTTCCCATCTTGTGTATTTGTCGTAATGTCTCGTTCTCCCACCAAAATATGTCAGTCAAGACGGGTTCGCCAACATTCGGACATACATTTTAGTATACATAGTAATTGTTGCAATTCACGAGGGCGAATCTGTTACGTCGGTTCTTATTTTATTATTCCGATATATTTAAGTCTCTATGAAAAAGGGGTAGGCCTGTTGCCATACACCACATTATGGCACATTGTGAGGCAGGTCTATCAAGGATCTACTTTATACAACAATTCAAATTATAACAAAAACAAAATTCGATAAAACATCTATTTTTATGGTTTGCCAGATATTTTTTATAACTACATTATACGGGGTGTTAGGTAAATGGGTATATGAGCCGACACTAGCTCATGTTAACATGGTCATATAAATGGTATGGTGAAGTCAGAAAATTGATATCTTCATTTTAATTATTTTATTTTTCATACAAATCGGATTTTATCAAATTTATTTTGTATGAAAATTTAAAAAAATAAAATGATGATATCAAATTTCTGACTTCACCATACCATTTATATGCCCATGTTAACATGGGCTAGTGTCGGCTCATATACCCATTTACCTAACACCCTGTATAGTCTACAAAAATATGTAATCTAACTATTAAAAAGTTATGCACCCCTGCTATTCCTAATGACCATGACATTGGGTTTGTTTACATTTAGTATCGCTTCTCGTTGACCGTACTTTAGATAGTTTATTAATGTCATAGTTTTAGCTTATGATAAGGTAGTTGAAAAGTTCAAAGTCAATTTTATGCAAAGATGACTACGTATTTTTGGAAATAAAAACAATCCAACAACTGATTGTTCTATCACATGGGTGAATTTCAACAAGTGCATATTTTTGCCTAATTTTGGTGGAAATTGTTATTTGTGTATTTTTATTCTTTAATTATAGATCAAATTTATTGGAAACTTATACTGTTTCTAAAATGATTAAGACATTAAATTTTGTCTAGTAGTTTTTTAGATTTTCCTTACACCAAAATTAAGAGAACACCAAAATTCATATTAAAGCACCAAAATTAGAAAATCTGCTGTCAGTCGGTCATATCTTAGTGCCAAGCTTAAGAAATGGTTTTAAATTTACCAGCACCGACTCCAAAAATATTAATCATGGTATATTGTCCTAATAAATAAATAACGACGTACTTATTTTCTACTTTTAAGTGATTTTTGGCGTCGGTTTTAATTTTTTTGTTAAAATTATTTTTTTTCATGCTTTTTAGTTGATTAGTCCTTGTTATTGTCACTGAAGAGGGACAGTACCTATGTTTAATGTGATTAAGACTATAATTTTCCATTTTGTTATGGAAAATTATAGTCTTAATCCCGTCTGCCGTCACTGCTCGCGGGGGCGGTACTAAACCTAACGAATGATGGGAGTGTTTAAATCCTGTTTGATCTTTAAAGAAACTGACGAGCTATTTCATTATTGACACCAAAATCATAAATTTTTCGCGGACAAAACTTAAGGACGTGACTTAATCACAGTTATTTGGGAAACTTGCTTAATTTGGTAATCTTAGATAATAGATAGATTGTATAATCCAAAAATATACTTTTTCCCTAAGTTAAAAAAATACATATTGTAAGAAATTAAGGATGTGGACACTGCACCAAAATTAGAAACGCTTAAATTATTTTTTGTCGAATTTGTAAAAGAAAATACTCATTAATAATGTTGTCCTCAAAATGGAATCTCTGTATATTTTCGTGTAAAAAAAAATCAAAGTTCTATGTCATAAAAAACATATGATTTTCAGCTACGCCGCTCAAAAAATGTGTTTGGGAAATTGACCCACATACGACAAAACTTCCAAAAAAACAACATAGAGACCTCGGAGATCGGTTTTCAACTCTAAATACATGTCCAACTCTATTATTCTCAATTTGTAGCGTCAATTACTCACATCCCTATAGATTAAATTGTAAAGTTGTCCCTTGCAAGCGACATTAAGGGACCATCACTACTGGGACCACTTTTCCGGGTTCCACATCCATTAATTGAAGTGGTCAAGTAATAGCTCCTTTGCATAATTCCCCTGGCAGGGTTAGATTAACCTTGGCTTAAGTTGCAGTATCAACATAGTTCAACTTACATGCCTTTTTATACAAACATCGCTTGCCTTTCTATAAAAAGTAAATGAGCGTTGAACACTTGTTTAAATTGACATTTATGAAATGTCATTTTAAATTAGTGTTCAATGCCCGAGTATTTTTGCAATAAGGATCCCATATGTTTATAGGGGAAAATATGTCTTTAAAGTCTTTGATTAATTATCTCTTTAGTCAGTAGTTAGAGGACGGTCTTATATTAGAATTTGAAGGCTTATTTTTAAATTCTCTTATTACATAACGGCTGGCCACGGGCTGGAAGACGTAGCGTGGGCAGGCCTCCTACTAGGTGGACCGACGATCTGGTAAAGGTCGCGGGAAGAGCCTGAATGCGGGCAGCGCAGGACCGTTCATTGTGGAAAACCTTGGGGGAGGCCTTTGTCCAGCAGTGGACGTCATTTGGCTGAAAAGAAGAAGAAGAAGAAGAAGACATAACGGCTGTTTGGTGTAGTGATTCGCATACCGGACTGCTATGACAGAGGTCGCGGGTTCGATTCCTGCACAATGCAAACATTCCCAATAAAGTATATACCCATCGTGAAGTACACTTTAAAAGATAAACTTAAGCCCAATAATATCTGATAAAGTACCTATCTAAGAGTATCCTTATAGCAATGATGAACTTTTCTTGCTTGTAGACATAAAACTTATAAATGTTTCATTTGGTTTCATCAACCTATACCCCAAATGACTCAAGACTCGAGTACCTATATCCCAAAGCGTATTCCACGATAAGAAGCAATCCCACCGACAGAAAATAAGCAAAACCCAACCCTGTAAAATATGTCGCGAACCGTTTTTGCCCAAAAACATACAATAGTGAAGCCCCCTTAAGAGACAGGTCCAATTCGCGGGGCTCGCATTTATCCTTCAATTGGAGCGGGCAGGTAATGGCGCTCATGCATAATTCCCCGGACTCAGTCAGGAGCGGCCCTCGGAAATGAGCGGCCCTGACCGCATTATGTAGGAACAAAGAAATTTAGAAACGCCTGCGTTATTCTTAAAGGAATCGTCCAATTAGTGCCGGAGTTTGGACTTGACGCTTGGTTTCGGGAACGCGATAATGCTGCCCGCAAGTTCGTAAAACTGATCAATCTGCTCAAAAGTCCAGTCTACTAAGACCTCTTGTGGATACAGGATTGCATATAGCTGAGGGGTCAAGCTACGATTGTAGATTTACGTTGTTAATCAAAATACGTGTACACCAGATTTTCAGTTAAACGACAAAACGAACATTCATATAAGAGACGTAAAAGCTATTTAGCGATTAGAGTCGCTTCTCAAACTAAATTTTAAATAAATAAATTGAAAAATGGAACTGCCTAAGGCGGGAATCGAAGCCACGACCTCGGCATTCGCTTGCCGGGCGACTGCTCTTCCTAACGTAAAAACTAACCCATTATTTTAGCTAATGTAGTATGTTTTATTATAATGTAGTGCACGAGTAGGTATTACGTATTACCTACCTGGGAATTGAACCAAGGTAATCTAAATGTTTCGGAGGTGTTCCATTATTGTTGGCAAATCACATTCCTTACCTCAACACATTACCTCATTTGACTACCTTCATAGATTTTTATTTTAATGCGAAAAAAGAGCCAATTGAAAACGCAAAAATGCCGTGATACAACCCCGTTAACCAATTTGGTATCTGGCAAATATGAGCTGAGCAAACAAGGACTGTATCCCATGGGCATACGGTTCACAGGTCATCGACGCGTAGGTACAGTCAGTGTCAAGAGTAATATAGCATCTAAAAGTTTCAAAATAACTACCATGTTATATCAGTGTGCTTACCATGAGTTTACGTTCTTCTTCTTCTTCTTCATTTATTGATGGCGATGGACTTGTGTTTTTTCGCCACTGGGGGCACACTGTTCCGCCAATGTGAGTTTACGTTAGGTGTGTTCGCTAGCGACTGCGAAAAAAAAAATGTCATTAAATGTATGACATTTTGTGCAGCGCCACTAGCGGCTACTTTCAAGAAATAAAAACTTCATACATTTTTTGACGTACTCGCTAGCGACCAAAACTAACGTAAACTCATGGTAAGCACTCTGATTGCTTGTACTTATTAAATGTTTTACCTGCTAATTAACGTAGTGCAAAAAATAACAAAAATAAAAAAACATCACATTTTTTCCTATATTATTCTTATTTTCTTTTCTAGTTAAGTAGATACTTTTTCTCAGCACCAGCCTATATGTTGACCCGAAGTGGTGGTAGGGCAAGCTATATTTGGGACATGTATACAAAGAGCCCTACAAAGGGCCCATCGAAGTGGTGGTAGGGCGAGCTATATTTGGGACATGTATAAGTGCCCTACAAAGGGCCTATGTACTGAATAAACTATTTGAATTTGAATTTGACTGGTTAAATACCTACAACTTTTCTATCGTGAAACTACTTTTTAATGTTGACTGTACGAGAGTCCAACCTACATAGTATTGTTGATGTTCGCGAGGTCAGGTATATTTTAACTGCTGGCAACACTGCCTCTCTTCACTGGCAACTCTGACAGGATAATTGACGCACAACGTCTGCCGCATTTCTGCAACAGTAACTGCAATGCCTAAAACTGCTAAAACTTAGATTGGCCTACAAATTTCCGTTTAAAAACTGTGCAATGATATTAGCGAGAATCTTTAAGTTTCTTGCTATTCCATGATTCACGTACCCGATTGAACTAAGTTTGTGAGGTGCAGTCCGGAGTAATCAGCCAGTTCAACGAGAACTTACTCGAATATTCCATAAAACAACTTAATAATCTAAAAAAAACAAATATTAAAGACTAGCTTTCCGCCCGCGGCTTCGCCGGCGTGGAATTTTGTCTGTCACAGAAAAACTTTATCGCGCGCGTCCCTGTTTCAAAAACCGGGATAAAAACTATCCTATGTTCTTTCCCGGGACTCAAACTATCTCTATGCCAAATTTCATCAAAATCGGTTGCGAGGTTTAAGCGGGAAAGCGTAACAGACAGACAGACAGACAGAGTTACTTTCGCATTTATAATATTAGTTGGGATATCAAGATTACACACATATTACAGGTAAATCTCGATCATTTTACTCATCACATAACTCTTCTAGCGGAGTTTTAGTCTGACACTGTGTAGGTTTGTTGTCGACACGATAAGAAGAAGTATAATTTTAGTAACAGGAAGTCCACAGCCGAACATTATGCCTCCCAAATGACGTTGCTTGCCTCTCTTCTAACTGACGTAACTACATTGAGAAAAATGTTCAGTGTGCCTACCATGAGTTTACGTTAGGTGAGCTCGCTAGCGAATACGTCAAAAAATTCTACGAAGATTTTATTTCTTGAAAGTAGCCGCTAGGGGCGCTGCACAATATGTCATACATTTAAATGTCATTTTTTTACGCAGTCGCTAGCGAGCACACCTAACGTAAACTCATGGTAGGCACACAGAAGGCCTAAGATGCGCGCCGCGATAAGCGGTTATCACGCCATTTTATCGATTTTGTCCATACATTTTGACGTCGATAAAAGTTATCACGGCGCGCATCTTAGGCCTACAGGCGATTAGACAGATCGATTCGTCTTGCTAAATTGATTAAGATGGTCTAGATAACTCAGTTACGAAAAAAATTTCAGATACATCAGTTAGAGAGGCAAGCGACGATGATTTCCATTCCCAATGGTCCATCCAGTTTCCTACAACCTTTACCTTTATTATCCACCCAATGCTTGTTCTATTAGGTGAATCTTAAAAGCTTGTTATAAATAAATTTTTCGTTAGTCATTCTAAATACGCCGTAAATCGAATCACTGTTATTTAGTTGCATTCGTCTTTAATCTACACAATGTGTTTTTCAACCCTAACTTTACTATTAAAGTCTGTAATTCTTATCAAATTGTATTTAAGCTCTTCTATCCTTGCTGTGTTTGAAACATAGTCCGAGCGAGCCGATGGCCGTACCCAAGTGATAGCGCGCACGCGACCCTCCTGATAACACACTCTGAAAATATGTACTCGCTGAAGTGACAATATTATAAACTTACACACGCACACAAGCACAACCAGGGGTATGTGAGCATGATAAAATTTGGTAGAAGGAACTATTACAGTACTTATTATTATTCTGTGCTATTACGAATAGTACCACAGAATAATAATAAGTAGGTACCTACTACGTACAGAAGTTTTACTTCGCGAAAATATTTAAACAAATGTATGCTCAATGTCATTAACAATATGGTGTAATTTAGCCTGTCTCAAGAGTCAAGCACCATTTTGTTGACAAACGTCAGTGATCGGCACTGCGCCGAAGCTATAGGGCTGACTTCGGTAAAATGATGTGACGTGAAGTGCCAAACTGCGGAAAATGGCGGAGGAAATACATGATTTAGCATGAATTATCATGAATAATATTAACTACTTATTTACCTCCCAGTGTCTTGAGGCAACTTAAAAAAGTACATTCTGTGTTTTTATTATTATTTAGGCAGTTAAATACTGCACAGTATTTAGTACACCATTTTCTTTATTTTCTTCCATCATATACAAGAATACGCGTGCATCAGTCAATGTTCGCTCGTATGTGAGGCCTTGTCGAATAGTGTCCTGTAGGTGGGCCATCGTGCGTGTTTTGTTTTCAATGTAAACTCGCGGAGATGAACAGGCCTGATAGTACTTACATGGTAGTAAAGGTGATTTGAAAATGACAAAATTTTACTGAGACGAGCAAGGTTTATTAAGTGATAGGCTACACAAAAGTAGACAACTAAGGCCTTGCAGAATGCAATCGAGGTGCATAAATTCGAGCCGGTGGATTTTAAAGCCTCAACTATGCTGTTTTCTTCTGAAGAGCTGTAGGCCTAAGATGCGCGCCGCGATAAGCGGTTATCACGCCATTTTATCGATTTTGCCCATACATTTTGACGTCGATAAAAGTTATCACGGCGCGCATCTTAGGCCTACTGACAATATGACGTGTCGATATCGGATTCAAGGGGCGTTTCTAGGATTGTTAGTTCGAATCTTGTCGATTGTTGTGAACCCAATCCTAACCTGTTTCTGAATTAATTTGATTTTATTTGATTTTGCGTGACAAATATGCGAATACCAAGCCTTCTCAATCGGTCTGGCCAGTATAGAGTGTCATGCCATATTCCTCCATTTGCATCTAAATTAAAAAGGTACCGTGCACCTGCATTGAAGATTAAATGACCTGTAGACATAAGATAATTAATTATGCCGCAGACAAAACACGCTGTACACTTCCCGGCGCTAAATTTAGGCCCGCATAAAGAGTCCCGCTGCAGTGCGGTGCAATGAAACGTTAACGCCGCACATCTGCGCGTTCATCATAATTTCAGCACGCTAGTGTACGAGTACCTTGTTGGATTCCTCGTCACGGCTGTTTGTGGGAGTGGAATACAGAACTTTGGAAATACGCCTTTATGTTTATACTAGCTTTCCGCCCGCGATTTCACCCGCGTGGAATTTTGTCTGTCACAAAAAATCTTAATCGCGCGTGTCCCTGTTTCAAAAACCGGGATAAAAACTATCCTATGTACTTTCCCGGGACTCAAACTATCTCTATGCCAAATTTCATCAAAATCGGTTAAGTGGCTTAGGCGTGAAAGTAAGACAGATAGAGTTACTTTCGCATTTATAATATTAGTATAGATTAGAGCTTTTGCCCGCGACTTCGTCCGCGTATAAGTCGAAAACGGTTCTAATAGGATACTAGTTTTTACCCACGGCTTCGCACGCGTGAATTTCGGACTATCACAGGATGTCTTTATCGCTTGCGTGTCCTTCCAAAAATCGGGGTAAAAATTATCCTATGTTTTTTCCTGGAAACTATCTCAAACTATCTCCGAACCTATCACCTAAATTAAGTCAGTGGTTTAAGCGTGATAAAAATAACAGATAGACCGACAACTTTTTATGACGTGTTGTTGACTACAATTACCTCCTTACGAAATATCAGGAACTCAGGACCTTAAACATGTATGATTTTTAGTAACACCAATACTTCTATGTAACAATCCACTATAGCATGTAATTAGCACTACAGCATGTAATATTTCTTGATTAAATAAAGATTCTATTCATTTATGTATGAAAGTTAATAACAATATTTTTCATTCGGTAATAGTACGAGTATAACCGTAAAGTTGTCCCCGACAGAACTGTGTTAATTAAAATGTCGTCCAGCAAATGTTTTCAAAGGCAGCAATAAAATAAGCTGAAAACAAACTACTCCGCTAAAAAGCTAAAACCACCGACCAACCCCTACACTCCGCTGGCAAAACGACCAAAACTATCGACAGATGCCGAAGATGTATAAATGAAAATATAGAAGAGGCTGGTCAGCAATTTCATTTGGAACTTGGTGGCAATTCTTTGTCATTTGAAAAACTAACACACGAGTATATTCAAAAGCGCCTTTCAACTTTTTTCGTGAAAGATATCAAATAAACGATTTTTTTTCCATTTCTACTTTATACCTGGAATAGTGTGCTAGAACTAGAACATAATGCCCTGATAATATTTTACACCACACGAATAATTTGTCCTTTTAACAGTCCATTTTATAACGTTAAAAAAACAAAACTGTGGGTTCTTATTTTATTAAAATGTAACATATATAATTAATAATCCTATAATTAAGACAGCACTTAGATTAAGTTTAAATACGTTGTAAATATTGATTGTCTTCTAGTGTATGTCTTGTTGGTTGTCCTATTAAATAAATGAAAATAAACATTAGTTTTAAAAGGTATTGGTACTTTGGTTCAGTACTTACTACTAGTAGATTAATACTAATAACAACATAAAACAACTTACAACCAAACTCAAATAATACATTTTTTTTTTCTGGCGTATTTGTTATCTGTTCGACTTACGAATGTAAGTTTTGCATTCAATGAATTAAAATATAAGTAAATTGTGTTCTATCTTGTACGATATTACAGAACCCTTCATGCATAAGCCCGACTCCCACTTGACCAATATTCTCCTCTTCCAGTAAACTTAAATCCTCGATACAGACTCCACAAGACCAACAAAACTACGCTGCGCTTTTTGCTGTAGCGTGCTACGGGCTACGGCGTAGCTCTGCGTCGTAGCTACGAGCGCTACCACAGATCACAGAAACTAAAGGGAGATGTGACAAGGGGGCGGGGCCAGTGTCGCAGCAATATGCCCAAAAACAGAACACATTGCGTGAAAGCAATGATGACAGCAGCGACATCATACATATTATAATAAACAGTTTACATTGCTTGCGTAGTACCAGGCCTGTTCATCTCCGCGAGTTTACATCGAAAACAAAACACGCACGATGGCCCACCTATAGGATACTATTCGACAAGGCCTCACATACGAGCGAACATTGACTCACGCACGCGTATTCTTGTGTATGATGGAAGAAAATAAAGAAAATAGTGTACTAAATAATGTGCAGTATTTAACTGCCTAAATAATAATAAAAACACAGAATGTACTTTTTTAAGTTGCCTCAATACACTGAGAGGTAAGTAAGTAGTTAATGTTATTCATGATAATTCATGCTAAATCATGTATTTCCTCCGCCATTTTCCGCAGTTTGGCACCTCACGTCACATCATTTTACCGAAGTCAGCCCTATAGCTTCGGCGCAGTGCCGATCACTGACGTTTGTCAACAAAATGGTGCTTGACTCTTGAGACAGGCTAAATTACACCATATTGTTAATGACATTGAGCATACATTTTTTTAAATACCTTCGCGAAGTAAAACTTCTGTACGTAGTACTTATTATTATTCTGTGGTAGAACTAAAGATTATTCGAACGTTGAGTACTGATACCGCAGTGGATAATGAGAACATATTTTGATTACTTTGTGTGTGTGAATTTCTAATGCAACACTGAGTTTCGAACTCAGCGCATTAGTTGGCATCTCTCTATATCTCTATGATACGCTCAGGCTGCTACGAGCGCCGCCCACTCGATCATTCTACGAGCAATGCGTTTTATTTAGTACCTCTTCGTAGTACTGTTTTGTCTTTGTCCCAAAGATATAAATAAACTTTCTTTTGGTTAAGAAGTTTTTGAAACTAAACTAAGTCCCAAAAAACATTGTACTTTACAATACCGATAGAAAAAGATAAGCGAACATCTGTTTCTAGAAATACAGAATGAGGTTAATCGAAAATTATAAGATAAATAAATATTTTCTACTAACAACTTAAAGATTGGTTGAAACTTGATGAAAAATACTTTAAAAGCGACACCTCGACATGATGCTGAGTGGATACCGTTTCGGTATTTACTTTATTTAGTTACCTACTTTATTTAGTTCAGTTTTGTCATAATTTTCTGGATGTTGTTTTGTGTCGCTGAATAAAACATTTCATTTTCATTTTTTTAAAAGCATACAATTTTCATCTTGAACTATTGTTCTAGTTCTCTAACTATGAAGCTTTCCAACCGTGCTTTAAAAGGAATAACCACTCAGAAGTATAAAACAAATATTCATACCATTGTTTCCAGTGCAATAGACAACACCTATAACTTTTACAAGCTGCCATTCAATACAAAACATGCAGAGAAACAACTTCATACAGGTCCGTTTTAAGTCCATTGTTTCACATTGTACTATCGGCAACAGTGTTAACCGCCCATTGCCGATCATGTCATCTCGTTCTATCGCAAAGAATCGCCATTTGATGAGAGCGAGAGCAAAAACGGAAATGGATAGTTAACACTGTGGCCGTGTGTACAGTAAAAAATATGCCTAAAAGTAATTGTTCTTCTTCCTTGACTATTCCTTTCACCTCGATCGAGTATTTAAGAATAATTAATATCTGGAGCAGTGTGCTTACCATGAGTTTACGTTAGGTGTGCTCGCTAGGGACTGACTGCGTAAAAAAATAACATTAAATGTATGACATATTGTGCAGCGCCCCTAGCGGCTACTTGCAAGAAATAAAATCTTCATAGATTTTTTTGACGTACCTACTCGCTAGCGAGCACACCTAACGTAAACTCATGGTAAGCACACAGGTCACTGAAAAACTTGGATGTGGGCAGCATAGGAACGGTCATTGTGGAAATCATTTCAGGAGGGTTTTGTCCAGCAGTAAACCATTTGCTTTAAAAGAAAAATACATTATTTTTTCAATCTATTTACAACTCTATGTTTTTGTAATTAATTTCGTTGCGGGTTCATTGACAGTTTAACTAACCCCGGGACAAATTTTAATTTGACCTTCATTGGTTGGGTTTTGTATTGGCGGTCAAGTTTTAGATCCTAGTTACACAGCATTTGCAATGGTGGGAACGAAAGGTAAGAATAGTCCCGTAAAAAATTCAAGATGATCTTCTGTACACTACTTAGTCTATGGTGCGGCCTCGTTCGACACTCTTTGGTATCGCTTCGAGCCGTGTGTTGAGGTCATCCGACCAGTTGGGTTTATGAGTTTGTTATGGAAGCTTTGTACATACCTACCTACATACCTACTGCAGACATTCCTTGAAGGGCAGTAACTGTACTTGTTTAGGCCTTAACGGGATCTAGTGCAGTAGTTCAGGACGTTAAGTTATACTAGTCTTTTATACGATCAACGTGGGTATTTGGATATTTTTGTACTAGACTACAAAGTCAGTTTTATGGGTTTCAATCCTGGTTAGAGCAAAAATTAATGCCATGAGAACGTTAGTCTATGAAAATTCATGGACGTTGAAAGTTAACGTATAGCCAGTATAGCGTGCACTTATTTATTATTGTACGGATTGAGTATATCTAACGTAGCATTGGACTCCTACTCAATGGGTCGACGAGCTCAAGAAGATGTGGTGTTTCTTGTGTCCATAGGCTGAAATAATGATGATAAAATAGTTTAGGGACAATTAGGTGGGGTTGCACCATCTTAACTTTTACAAACGTCAAAAATCTGTCAAACTCCATACAAAAAGTACCGGTTATCGTTATAGTTACCGTTAAAGTTAGGTGGTGCAACACAGCCTTTAGTAATAAAATAACAACAATAATAAAATGCAAATATTAACGAGCAAGTCAGTATTTCCAATAAGAATTTCGGTATTAAAATTTACTTCGAAAATGGTATAAAAACTGTACTTTGCTATTATTAATGGCTTCGTATCCATTAATATCCATCAGGCGCATCCGTCCATTCCATATTCGCATCATATTTATTACGCCTGAGTTTCTTATATGTGTTGCAATAAATAAATCACGGTATTCATTGGGGTAGGTTAATTAACTGCCGGTGTAAACACGGCGCTCAAAATATTGCACTTTTCATTTTACAGTTGAGGCGAGTCCTCTCTTAGAGCGGAGGAGGAGAAACCAAGAATTGACCTAAAACTCTTTGCCTGGTTGAGGCAAAGAATGCATGAAACATCCAGACCAATACAAGTAAAATATTTATGTTGATGCACACAAATGTTTGCACAGTGTGGGAGTCGAACGGCGAACTTATGACCTCTGCCATAATAGTTACGCGTACTGTACGCGTACCACCAGAAAAAAGGCCGTTAGATTACGGCTATATCGATGCTGTATCAATACTGTACGCGTTTGTAGGTACCTCTACAATAAGTCCCACCCAGAGTATAAAACAAGGATGTACAAACCGTGGCCCACGGCCTGTGTGTTCATGCGGCCGGACAGCGAAGTTATAATAACCTGAACCTTTATTCAGTTGCTTTTTCTGCTTCCCGCTTTTAGCTCATAATCTGCCCGAGTGGCCCCTAGTACCGTAGTAGACGAAGAAAAATAACTTGTAGGGAGTCAAGAAGTGTGGCGCGGTGGAGTGCAATCTGCCCTAGGCAGCCGCAATTCCGCGCACACCTCCCGCGATTCGGCCAGTATAACCGCAAGGTAGGTATGGCCACGGGTGGTGGTGGGTTGGCCCCTAGTCCCAGTAAGTTTGTGCGTCTCAGGTATAAAGTATAGGTACTCGCTGCGTGTGAGGCCCCACCTCTATGCATTTCACTTACCTAGTTATAGGCCGACGAGGGCGGCGTGTTACCGCAATATACTGATAGCGGGGTCGTTAGTACCGCAATTATAGTTGGAAGCTGTCCAAAACTGTAAATAGGATCGATTTCAATGCAGGACTTGAGTGAAAGTTCGTATTTTAATGATTTGGAAAAGTTGCGAACCATATTATAATGTTACATATTCATGGAGTTTACTACGAAACAACTATTGCTTTTTTTAATTTGCTTTTTTAATTAGCATCCCTTAACAATATTTATTAGCTCAGTATACAATGCACTTCCTCTTCTATACTATGAATCACAATAGGAAAATCGAATCGGCTGCTCATCCTACCTGATTTTACGCAACACGCTTCACTCGAGTATCGAGTCCATAGCTTTTAGGAGTCGGACACACTGTCTAACCACGATATGTCATATCAGGTCGAACTGATGTTATCTGGATCAGAAATGCTTTTTCTAGTTTTTTTTTTTTCATAAACAGTTCTCCTTT
This sequence comes from Ostrinia furnacalis, assembly GCF_004193835.3. Classification (NCBI taxonomy): domain Eukaryota; kingdom Metazoa; phylum Arthropoda; class Insecta; order Lepidoptera; family Crambidae; genus Ostrinia; species Ostrinia furnacalis. Next base: position 259,831 of record NW_021134474.1, read on the forward strand.
TCAGTTTTAACCACGTATGGGACAAAATAAATAGGTTTCTAGGTATAAGTACAGTTCCAACGTTTGTTCACATTCATGCATTGCAACAATCTCCTCACATCCATCATCCTGCTTCGTCCGTAGGCCGAACCGCATTCAGAATATCCTAATTTAAATAATGGAAATGGGCCGCGTCAACACCTTGCTGACGTCACAAGAGCGAGACAACCTGGCAACCCTCTCGCTCGCCCAACGCATTTAAACACCGGCCATGGACAATGCAATTCGAAATTCAAACGAATGAAACAACGGCTCTATTCTGAAATTAAATTGAATCTGACCGGTATATGCCGGTGTTTTCCACGTGAGGGCGGCCATTTTCCGTTGACCCCTGTTTTTTCATTAGGTCCGGGGGAAGGTTCTATTGGTCAGTGTGTAGTGGGGGGCGAGGTAGGTCAGGTTGACGTGGTCATCATCCCGGACAGGCTGCGTTGCCTGCGGCTATCTGTGCTGACGGATTTTCTCTATCCCTAATTTGTTTTTTCTTGTTTTCAATGGCAAAATCATTTAAAGGCAACCAAAGGTATGATTTGTGCCCATTCAAGAGTTATAACCGCTGAAGAAGCTCTGTTAACAGACTCTATTATACAGCTTTCAGAACCCAGGTAAAAAGTATGACGGCCGCTGTACAGCCTTTTTGTGCTATTTGGGATGACCTAAGTATCTTGAATTTCTTCAAGCCATTTTAATCATATTCCATGCATGTCTCCCCCTAGTTTTAATGATTTTAATGATAAATCCTCCATGACAGCTCGATAACCTTATCTCCCCGCAATCGTCGCTAATGACCGGTCTGCTTTATTAATTAATATTACCCTGATGACCCAAATCGGCAATGAGAAAAGGAAGGTACAGTCGGGTACAAAAAGGTTCAAATGTTATTTTTGACGTGCTCTTTCTTTAATTCAACAGGATACTTGATTGCGACACTTGTGTTGTCAAAAATCTAAACTGTCTTATTAGACATCTGACGTTTATCATCGATTTCTTCGATACTAGCTTTTGCCCGCGGCTTCACCCGCGTCAAATTAAGTTTGTCACAGATTTTTATAAATTATAGTCTTTATATTAATCTGGGTTATAAACAATAATACTGTAAAGTTTCATCAAAATCAGTTCAGTAGTTTTTGCGTGAAAGAGTAATAAACATCCAGACATCCATACAAACTTTCGCATTTATAATATTAGTAGGATTTTGTTAGGCTCCTACACATTTTTGATCTTGACGAATCGGCTTATTGATTTAAGTATTTAAACATTTTCACTTTTATAATGTACCACGAACTTATCAATGTTGACGCAGTTCAAAATAGTTTCAAGTCACGTGACACTAGGATTTGCGTATTTCCATCTCCGTTTTCGTCGCGACTGTACCCACCATAAAGGTATTAGCATATCGAAATCAGTAATAATCTGCGCAGTGCGAATGCAATCGGACGCATTGCGGCAACGATACAACGTTGGTAATTATGCGGCCCACATAGCGTTTTTTGTCTGTGATTTTGCGCCGTATGAAAATGTTTTACGGTTAAAACTTGGGTAAACTATTTTGTTTGGAAACTTTTCAGTTGTTTTTAACAGAAAAGACCTAAACACAGTGTACACAATCTTTTTTTTACTGTAGAAATAAGATGTAAGTAATTTTAATTGTTGGGTTAGTAGTAGTTTCGCACGAAACGTCCCCTTTCAATAATAATTGTTTTTAGTAGGCGTTTCGCCCGGATTTATCAAAAGTATTAAAAACGGGTGCGAATCGACCCCTTTGAGAACTAGAAATCGCATACTACTAGTTCAAAAAAGAGTCGATTCGCGCGTGATTTTAATAATTTTAATAAATCCGGGCGAAACGCCTACTCGTTCGTATCGTTTCAGCCAAATGACGTCCACTGCTGGACAAAGGCCTCCCCCAAGGTTTTCCACAATGAACGGTCCTGCGCTGCCCGCATCCAGGCTCTTCCCGCGACCTTTACCAGATCGTCGGTCCACCTAGTAGGAGGCCTGCCCACGCTACGTTTTCCAGCCCGTGGTCGCCACTCGAGAACTTTCCTGCCCCAACGGCCATCGTCTCTACGAGCTATGTGCCCCGCCCACTGCCACTTGATTTTAGCAATTCTGCGAGCTATGTCGGTTACTTTGGTTCTCCTACGGATCTCCTCATTTCTGATTCGATCACGCAGGGAAACTCCGAGCATAGCCCGCTCCATCGCCCTTTGGGTGACCTTGAGCCTTCTTATGAGGCCCATAGTAAGCGACCACGTTTCGGATCCATATGTCAACACTGGCAACACACACTGCTCGAAGACTTTCGTCTTGAGACACTGCGGTATTTCGGACATGAGTATAGTCCACATTTTCGCAGTCTCCTAGGCATTCGAAACGATTTTGCAACTCGAGCTGAAAGCTTTCGGGGTTTTGGAGTTGGATGGGCGCTGGGCGGAGCGTAGACTTCATCAGTCGACATCTCTCGAGCTTGGGTCTGATATTCAATGTGCCTCTTACCATTCGGTGATCGCTTCCTGTTTTGACCGAATTGATCACAGAGACATCATTGAATATATGCTTCTTCGTCGACAAGATGAAGTCTATCTCATTTTTTGTAGCGCCATTGGGATGCAGCCATGTCCACTTTCGCTGTTTTGGCTTTCTGAAGAAGGAGTTCATCATAAAGAGGCCCTCCCTCTCCATAAAGCCAGCCAGCAGTTGGCCACGTGCGTTCCTCTCTCCGTACCCAAATTGCCCCACTTTCGGCTCATTATCGCTTCGTTTACCTAGCTTCGCGTTGAAGTCCCCCATCACAACGGTAAAATGGGACCGGGAGCCATGTATGGCTCTGGAAATATCCTCATACATGGTCTCCACTTCGTCGTCGGGGTGTTCCGTGGTCGGTGCGTATACCTGTATGACCTTCAGCGAATACCGTTTGGTGATTCTGAGTATCAGGTACACTACCCTCGCCGAAACACTCTCGATCTGGACCACGTTGTTGACAAGGGACTTGTGGACGATAAACCCGACACCACCCTGGGACTGCTGGTCGCCCTCCCGGAAATAGAGCAGGTTTCCGGATTTAAGAATTATGGTGTCCTCCCCCTCTCTTCGGACTTCACATAATCCCACGATATCCCACCGTAACCTGTTCAACTCTTCCTCGAGTTCCATTAGCTTCACGTCTGTACGCAGTGTGCGAGCGTTATAGGTTGCCAGGGCCAGAGGTCGTCGGTGTTGGTAGCCTGGCATCCCCCGGGGATTCTTCGCACCCCTTGCCCCACCGTTACCGTGACCGCTACCGTGGTCCGGGATAGTGGGGCCGCCGGGGACTAGGGGCCGTTTTTTTGTTTGTGCTACCATTTGGAGGGTTTTGCCCTAATCGCCACGCTTGGCAGGCGGGTTGGCGATCGCAGTTTTTTACTTGGTTTCGCACGCAGACGCTGCTGCCCGTCCGGTGCTACAGGAGTTTGTCGCCTCTTACGACACGCCTCCTGTTGGCGGTGGGGAAAAGTATTCTTTTACGGCCGTCCCCACACGGCACGAAACGCCTACTAAAAAAAAAATATTATTGAAAGGGGACGTTTCGCACATTCGTGCGAAGGAAAATCGTGCGAAACTACTAGTAACCCGTCAAAGAAATTAGAGTTGTCATTTTTGCAGAAAAATTGCATCATCTGCCATCATTACAATATAACACTGGCAAGAAACAGGTAAGCCATCAAAAAAAGAAAACTTTAAACCTGGATTTTATTCTAATACATTCAAATTCGAAATGATTCCTGATTTTTTTCTTAATTTTCCCGCCAGTCGCATCCCATCCGCAAAGCCATAAAGCAAAGAGCATTAAGCAAAAAGTATCATTATAGAATCGTCAACATTAAATCTGGCTTTCTCGCTTTTGTGATGGCCCCTGTACTACGTAAAGCCATTCCAACTGGCGAAAGCAATCGCTATCAGTTTTAAGCAAAACTCAACTCTATGGCTAAGAAAAATTCGTATCTTTTTAGCGATTTTTTCGAAACCAGTCTCGATAATGCATTCGTAATAGACCCCCAAACGTTTTCAATTATTGATAAATATCAGCGGGGTCCTACTACAGATGCGATCGAGAATACGTTAATAACACTTCGCTTGCACGGAAGGTTCTTACAAAATACGGTGCATGCTTTTGAGATATTATTATGATAAAGTTGGTAGGAAATATTGATATGTTTAGTTTTATAAATGTTTGATACTTTTGCTCGTATTTACTTCGCGAGGATTTAATGGCAGTTAATATGTATAATATGGCAGTTAACACGACTTATCTTGAGTTGAAAAAAGTCTGACTATGGACAAATATGTAAACATATAACATGAGTAAATAATTCACGCTTTGGTTAAATAATAAGGAATTAAGAAATGTCGTATTTATTTCAATGTTATTTGTGACTAATGGCCGCCCTCGACTTTCGTACGCATGGATCCCGTTTTCCCCCTTTTAGGGGTTGAATTTTGCAAAATTCCGTCTTAGTAAGCACATACGTTCTAAAAAGAACCCCCACGCAAAATTTGAGACTCCTAGCGCTTGTAGTTTTTGAGATTTCATGATGAGTAAGAAACCTTTCACTTTTATAGATATACTTAGATGAGTGTTTGGTTATTACGAATGTCAAATCGTTATTATTTCCATGACGAATATCTCGATTTAACATCTTTAAGGCTTGATAACATCTAAAAGGGAAGGCATATTGTGAGTTTCCAAATCTAACTCAACAAATGTTAAGTAAGCGCCTCACAAGTATGGCCCCAAGACAAAATTGAGGGTAGTCCCCCGTCTATTCTCTCGAACTCTTTTATCTGGAACATCTTTATGGGGGAAATTTTCGCGGGAATTCTAATTAAATTTTCCGAGAAGCCAACGCGACAATGGGCCCTCGGCTGTCTACATCCATGGCTCAAGTCACAAGAAACAGTATTACAATTTTGGTCTTTATTGACCGTATAAACACCGATTTTACACCAAAATTTTAAAATGGAATTTTAGTCTAAAACTGATTCGTTTTTTTTTTGTACAATTAAGTTGTTGGTGCCTTTCAAATTGATTAATAAGTAGGTACTCGTATACTAATTCGAATTAACATACTGAATCCCCACTGAAAACGTTAGGAATTACTTCTAAAAGAAATCGGACATAATAATAATTATCCAACATGCATACTGTGTACCATATAGGTGATACACAATAATTGCTACGAACTACGAAATACTACGAAGTATAGGAAATGCTACGGCGCGGCGGCGTAGCATCACAGGGCTTCACGACTGGCATTTGCTACGAATCGCTCGAAAAGACGATGTCCTTTTTTTGTTACAGCTTCATTCATGTTAACAAGTAAAATAGAGGATGAAAGATTGTTTACGAACTTGTTTATGGATATGAAAATGTATATTTATATATCCTTATACAAGTTTTTATTAAGTTTCGATAAAAAATGTACTTTCTTTTAATAAATTCGTCAAATGGTTTTCAATAGCGACGATATACTCGTATGCTTCAGCTAATACTAGATTCAGGATAACATGAAGTACTTAGATAAGTACATGTTAATCAAAAAACGTCGTCAGTCTCTCCATCAAAGCAGAGCCTTGCGCTCAATTTGGCGTGCCAAATTTACGGCCTACAGTGGTCGGTAGGAATACTATGCATAAACTTTAATAACTTCAGTAAACTGTGCAGTTTCTATACTTATTGGCCGTATGAGGATGCCATCTCATTTCAAAAGGATTCTTATATGAAATTAAATCTATTTAAGTTTTTCTAATTCTCCAATTGGGTGTCCACGGAAGACCAGCGTCGTGGCGTTACTAAAATCCTCCATGGATTTTTCAGAATGTATCATTATAGCATGTACTTAGGTAAGTACTTACATTTATTTGCAATTGCAAAACTGTTGCAGGTTAGGTATGTGTTTGTGGTATTGAATTAATATTTTTACCCGACTGTGCCAAAAGGAGGGTTACGTTTTTCCATTTCTATTTCAATTCCTTGAAACCTAAAGTACTTATATGCTGAAGTTTTTAAATGTAGGAGCAGATAGGTGGTAATATCCTATTTTTTAAATCAGGATTGGAAAGCATTTAAAAATAATAGCACTTAATCAGTGTTACCTTAGTACTATGCTCGGAGTTTCCCTGCGTGATCGAATCAGAAATGAGGAGATCCGCAGGATAACCAAAGTGACCGACATAGCTCGCAGAATTGCTAAAATCAAGTGGTAGTGGGCGAGGCACATAGCTCGTAGAGACGATGGCCGTTGGGGCCGAAAAGTTCTCGAGTGGCGACCACGGGCTGGAAGACGTAGCGTGGGCAGGCCTCCTACTAGGTGGACCGACAATCTGGTGAAGGACGCGGGAAGAGCCTGGATGCGGGCAGCGCAGGACCGTTCATTGCGGAAAAAATGGCTGTGACATACGGACGGACAGACAGACATGACGAATCTACAAGGGTTCCGTTTTTTGCCATTTGGCTACGGAACCCTAAAGGGTAGGGCTAGGAAAAAAAATAAAAGTGTAGGGCCCAAAAGAAAAGGAGACATGTAAACTGCCCCATAAGGGCTACCTTTTCTTTTTTTATTATTTTCTATTGACGTTCATAAGTGCCACTTGTGGTCTAAACTGAATAAATATTTTTGATTTTGATTTTTTTGATTTTAAATAACTTTTAAAAAAATAAAACCGACTTCAAATGCGTGAACACAAAAAAAAACTAAAAATTGCGTATAAAAAAGTTCATCCCCAATTTTCCACCCTTGGGGGTGAAATATTTTCTTCAAATTCACATGAAACCACCCTTTTGATAATACCTATTCAACAAAAAAATAATCGTTCAAATTGATTTATAATCGGCGGAGATATTGCGTATAAAAAAGTTCATCCCCAATTTTCCACCGTTGGAGGTTGTTTTTTCTATTATTAAATTTAAATGGGACCACCCTTGAGGTATTACCTATACGCCGAAAAAAGATTTGTTCAAATCGGTTCATAATTGGCGGAGTTATCGCGTAACAAACATAGAAAAAAAAAAACATACGGGTCGAATTGAGAACCTCCTCCTTCACATTCCCTGTATCACAGTGGCGCCGCCCTAGTGGGAAATAAAGGCTGGATGCACATTCGTCATACGAGGCATCGTTAATTACTGCTAGTAAAAGTTTATAGTTATGTGCGAGAGCTAGGTAATGACTCGTTGATGGGGAATGGTTTCCAGTGCATTACCTCGAAGGCTGGTAAACCTAGATACTGTAAGAGCCTTTTAAGGACTGAACTGGTAATACTAATACTAAGGTTCGTTCGTTCGTTTCAGCCGAATGACGTCCACTGCTGAACATAGGCCTTGATGATGATGAAATGATGACTTAGGGATTTGGATTTTGAGATTCCGATGTTAGTTTTTAGATTCGAATACAAACTCATCAGAACACCACTCATGATGTAGCGCCTACTATCCTACCTAAGTCTTAACAAGGTTAAGGGCTAGCATCCATTAGCAAGAATTTTCACCTGGCAACACTATTCATTTATCATGATCGAGTAAAAAGGCAAGCCGCAAAGCCGTAACGACGTATAATGCAAACAGCCGCGCCCCTTGCTATAACGCCGCCCTAGGCATACCGCAGCCTTGAACAGCGACGTAACGCCACTTCTACTTTATGGAGCCGGCAGTACTATCTATGTGAGACTAATGCCCGTTTTCACCATCAATCCCTATTTTTTAAGTGACTATGGTAACAAATAATAGGAATTTTGCTTACATGGGGGTCACTTAAAAAATAGGGATTGATGGTGAAAACGGGCATAACTGTGGTAAATCTCCTTATGTACCTATAGCTTGACCACAAGAGCTATGCCGCTCTATTTAGTCTGCAGCTAAATGAGGATTACGAAAAGCGCTCTTCGCTCTGCAATTTAGCCATAGATGTACGCAAAGATAAAATCTATGACTTATTTACAATTTTATTTCACGGATTTCCACAAATATAATGTCAAACTTACATTAAAATAACTCCAAAAGTCAACCAGAATAGTGGTCAAACTAGGTAGTAGTACCTTCTCACACAGAAAGTTATCCAACGCAGATAACTAAAGAGTCTTCAAAAAGCTAGGATAGTAAGTATTTAATTAAAACGGCTTAACATTACTCTCACTTGATGAGCGCATGATATTTAGTGTTTTTGATTTGGGTATCCTTCTGGGAAATTATAAGCAATTTTTAGCATTTGCCAGTTTGCCAATTAAGTTTCTCACTTTTCTTAAAGGACAATAATTTCTATCCTTAATTCCGTGTTCTACGTAGGCTACTAAAATCTAATCCTTGTCCATTTTCAACTGTTCTGTTATCAATGTGCAATCTCTCGCCCAATAGCTACTTACTTACCTGTGATCATAATCGTAGAATAACGGCCAACTCCAGTGCTATTATAGTCGAACCAAACTAACGCAGGCAATGTTTAACCTGGATATTCGCGTCTGCCAATTAAAAGGATTTATAGCGGGCTTCGGCTATAAAAGCGGTTATTAGGTAAGCATTATAAAAGCAAATAAGCACGGAGTGGCCATTAGTTGGTTTCTAAACAAACAGTAGGTAGGTATTGAGTTGGACGAAGTGAAACTTTTTACGCGATAGGTACCTATTGATCTTTATATTTAACTAGCTTTCCGCCCGTGGCTTCGCCCGCGTGGAATTTTGTCTGTCACAGAAAAACTTTATCGCTCGCGTCCCTGTTTCACTAAAAACTATCCTATGTCCTTTCCCGGAACTCAAACTCTATGCCAAACATCAAAATCGATTCAGTGGTTTCGGCGTGAAAGGAAGACAAACAGACAGACAGACACAGTTACTTTCGCATTTGTAATATTAGTATAGATAGTATAGATTAGATAACTTAATTCATACTTCATTAGTTTACTGTGGCTACCACCGATAATGACCATTAGTTAGCAGAAGTTGAGACGTTTTTCCGAATGTCTTTCATATGTTTAACAGTCAATACCTACCGACGCACTACTTTAAAACAAATGCCCAGTTCTATAACAAAGAACTTCAATAGAGAATAAAGCCGCTTCAAACTGGATTCCACCATGATTCCATTACTGGATAAATACATTTTTCTTCTCGCAACCTGATTTGTTCGGTTCAGCACGGGCGCGTCGGCTGCTAACTCAATTTTATTTCATATCTCTGTCTAGTGCAACTTATTACGAAATGTCGCCTGCATTTTACATGCCTTTTGTACGTGGTGCAATTTAACGTGAAATTCACTATTTGCTCCGAGTCTGCTGTGCTCGGATGACAAATAGTTTGTTGTTATTAAATCGCTCAAATTCGTTCTGCATGAGTTTGCCAACGTACCTACTTACCTACATCACCGCTACGCTATGGTACCGAAAACGGGGAAAAACTAGAATTTAGTACTTTTACATGCCATGCCATCTATCCATTAGTTAATGAACTAAAACTGAAGTGGTACAAGGTACAAAAATGAATATTAATAATTATGAAGGCAAATTAGGTATAGCCTGACCAGGAACATAAAAACCCTCGCCATGTTGCGGAAAACTAATGGTACTAATTTCTTTTAATGGCAACAGTAACTGAAAACTTCATTGACATGTCACCTTGCATGTCAGTCTATTGTTGTCAAAGTGTAAACAAACTTTATTTTAAATAAGCGCAATTGATTTTGTGAATTAAATTGCTAAAATCTTTTTATAGTCGTGAAAGAAAAGTGGTTCACAATGTGTTAAAGTATTTGTCGAAGAGAAATACTAAGGGTTCGGACAATATTTTCATTGAATAATGTTTCCGACAAAGGTTGTCAAATTGACTGACATGTTTATCGTATAGTACAGTCAACTATGAAAATTTGCTGTGGTTTGTTTCAACTACCTATTTTAAAGTTTTTTGTCACTTTGTAAGTATTGAATTTTATGGAATTTGGAAATGAGTACCGAGTTTGAAGCGTTCATGAGCAGACATTGTAGTTGAATATTCAAGTTCAGAATTTGATTATTGATGAATAATAATAAAATCCTACTTGCTCGATTGATGGTTTCATTTAATTTATTTAAACCAGTTTACCTATAATATAATATTTTTTTGTTAATTTATGAAAATATCAAATTAGCCTATAATCCTGAATCCTGATACATACATAAAGTTAGCCTATTAATTTAATACAGGTACGACTGTACCCAGTGTTGCACTATCAATTGCAATTGACGCGCCTCTATGCCAGGGTTTTTATGTTCCTGGTCAGGCTATAATTAGGTTTAAAGAACTTCTTGGCGGGAAAGTGAAACGTCATCATCATCGTGAAAGATCGTGAACATAAAGAAATTAAGCTGTATTCAAAATAACGTTATTATAAAAACATAAATACGTTGCAGATTAGCCATAGACAAGTTTTTTTTATGATGGCAATACCATCTGTCATTATTATCAATTTGACATCATGTGTCATTGAATCTGTGCATTGAATGGAAAATATACGTAAACGGGGAAATCCTTCGCGTTTTTAATTGTTATTTCAGCTGTGCATTTAAGTAATTAGTGATTAAAAGTGCTAAAAATTCTTAATCATGGCTTCTATTCCCCTAATGTATGCTCAGGAAGACTGTGAACTTGGTGGGAAAGAAAACATTGAGGTAAGATGTCGTCACGTAGCACGATCGTATCTACATTATTTTTACAGCATTGGCACGACAAAAGAATATATTTAGACGATTGTCATATGTATCGCTCATTTTTTTACTATTTGAACCTGTTTAATGTGAAAGCAAAATGCCAAGGTTCCTTCTCGTTGAATAACAAATAGATAAAAACTTCATTCTTAGAATTTGTTTTATAGCTCTTATCAGCCATTCAATATTTATTCCTGAAAGATAATCATGGCATTGAATAGTTAGTGAAATTATAAACAAAGTCAAATACTGAAAGCTAGTATTGTAATTTAGATTAACCTTTAACTATGGACGTCGGGTCTCAGAGGCCCACCCCCCTTTTCAATTTCTCGGTTTCAATACCTTCCCACCACGTGCTGCTCTCGACCATCTCAGTAGCTTCAGTTTTAACTGTGTTAGGACCGAGGAGTCATAAAATTGCGTCTTCCGGCACTTATTACGTGAGTAAAAACCATCCAAAATTTTATCGGGGTCTGGGAGACCCGATGACTATAATTTCCATACAAACATACTTGTATGGATGTGACTTGTCAGCTATATTTTTTTATAGTATATCATTATAATATGTTGTAAATTGTTTTAGTTTAAGAATACATAAAGGTAGAAAGTATCTGAGTACATCAGCTATATTATTAGCCCAACTATCTAAGTAACATTCCAGAAGTAAGGTTTTACTTGTAGACGATCCTTCTTTTGAGTTTAGATGTCTTAGAAGGTACCATTGCTGCAGATTCCGATTCTGAATGGTGTATATTTTGCCTATCAAAGCTCTCAAAGAAAGATGACACATGCCTGTAGAGATAATTTGTCTTTAGTGTTCTAGACCACTGTTTATAATTTTTGTAAGTTTAACCCTTGTCAAAAATTTTATTTTATGTCTTTCAGAAATTCTGTTTATGTTTTTATGTTACACGGTTATTAATAAGCAAGGAAAAAAATATAAGTTTGATTTATTATTAATCTACTGTAATTAAGGAGCCTATATGTGATGCTAAGTCAATTAACACTGAAAAATGACTATGTTTTTTAAATTTGCCAAAAAATAAATAAATAATGATTAGAAATTGATTACATTTACTACTAGATCCTTTATTAATAGTTATTTGATATATATCAACTCTTTGATAAATTCAAATTGGTTCAGATATGAAATTATGAAGAATTTTAGATAGGGGTCTGTGAGACCCGACGTCCATGGGAGTGTGATTATTTTTTCACGACTATAGTTAAAGGTTAAACATTATCATGCCATGATATAATTAATTACATGATTTATTTTGATAATGCTATGCTATTTTCAGTATAATTGTTTATTTAGTTACATCAACCTTCTGAAATGATGGTACACTCGGCAGCACAATAGGAAAACTACTTTTATTTCAAAGCAAAACCTATTACAGCAAGAACACTACAATGCTAAGCTAGATGTGACATTGTCTGTGTCTATCAGCGTTGCCAGTTTTTTTTTTCGCCAAGTCGGGACTCTGGTACTTTTTGAGTGAAAATAGCGGGATTCTTCCGTCAGAAGCGGGACATAGTAAAAAAACGTATATAATCAAAGGTTTTCGAATATTTATCTTTTTATTTGACTTAAAATTACGTTTACGTGACAATAGATAGCAAAAGTAGCCATAGAAAATGTATTTTAACAAAAAAATAATATTTTAAATCAGATTTACTCTATCGTTAAATTCGTCTTTAGAATAAAAAAAGAAAAAAATTATAAAAGTTTTATTCATTAGAATAATATGGTCATGATTGTCAAACCAAATGGTAACTAACTAGCATGAATATGAATAAATGATCATGTTAAAGTAGGTACCCTTAATACTTAGCTGTACTGAAACAGCTGTTTGAAACTCACCAAATTAATCTCTATTTAACTACTTCAGACATTAGACTATACATTTTCCTTTAATAAACTAATAAAGTTCTGGGTCAAGAATAAATCTGCAGGTTTTACCACTGTTTACTTTCCCTGCATAAGTATAAGGAAAAAATATCTTCAAGGAGAGAACAGAGAAGGAAAACCTTGTCTTAACGAGTAAATATTTTGTAGTCTCGTTGGTTTCTTCTACATGATTCTGATGTCATAATTACCTACATTTCAGTAAACCATTGTTGTGGTTATGTTTATATGAAGATGTATCTTTTGAGTATAATAATGTGTAAAATTATCCATTTTAGGTGATATTATCGTCTAATAATAATAATACACAAAAATTATGTGCATAAAAAGGTACCTGTCTAAATTGAATCGTGACCCTTTGGTTAAAATGGTTAAAAAATCACTCCTTGATGCAAGAAAACTTTCCCTAAGAGAAGGAAGTTCAAATCCTTAAAAAAAACCTTCCCATACAAATCATCATCAGTAATTTAGCCAATTAGTATGGAGACTTTTTTTGAGAAAAGTTGTTGCATTTGAGCATATTCACGGAATGGACAACACGCATAAGTTGTAATATTAAGTTAAATTATGACTTAATTTAAAGTTTAGATCACACACATTACACTAGTTTTTATTTCACCTCAATCCATCCAGTATAACCGAAGATAGAGCCTCGAGAAGTTCACGGACTTTTTAAAATTTTCAAAAATTTCCAATATTCGCGCGTGACGTCACAACATGATTTTGCAGCCCCCGCACGTTAACCCATTTACCACTTTTTGTCTTTTTTCAACTAAAATAAAATTTTACCTAACTGACAACTGTTGTTAGTTGTCATCGTTCAATCACATTTCAAACTAGGCGCTAAAAAAGTAACCATTATTATGCCACCTATTGCCAATTTTGTGCAATATGAAGCCATTTTTACATTGCACTTAAATTATAAATTTTCTGAAAAAAATAACCAAGTTTGTGTCTCTGTGCTCAATAACGAGTAAATAGTCCAGTTATTTGTTAATTTTACTTGGAAAGTTTTCCGGAATTTTTGAAAATTGGTAAATAAATAGATTTCGCTATGTTCTTTCCGAATTTTGTGACCTCGTTTATAGCCGCGCGCGCGCCCGCCTTTTTGAAAAAAATCCGCCTTTAAAAAGGTTTTTGACAACTACCTTTTTCATTTTATAATTTTTGGGACAAAGACAAGCTAAGAAGCTTTGATAAATGTGATAAATTTCATGTAATGTAAGTTAAATAGATTTAGAGTTGTGAAACAGTCAAATTAATGTACCTGCTAAATTGCGAGTTATTTTTTCTTTGATCATGGCAGGACACTCTGCCGGGTGTCCTAAATATGCTGAAGTATAAAAAAATTCGCGTTGCTGAAGTATACATTTTTTTTGTCTTGTTTGTTTCTACATTACATAATTGTGTCCTACTAATATTATAGGTAAATGCGAAAGTTTGGATGTCTGGAAGTTTAAAATAAAGTAAAGTAATGTTTATTTCTCACTAACATAACAGATAATATCATGATAACAAACAATCAGGAAAAACAAAAAGTAAGAATGTTGGTGGGTTGATACCTGAACTAGGAAGATTCCTGTTTGTCACAGTATGTCAACTACTAATTACTGTCATGGTGACAAAAGTTTCTGTGACTGACTGTACGGTAGTCAGTCACAGAAACTTGAATTTTGGGCACGTTAGAATAATAATTTTTAACCAAGGTAAATAAAGTTAAAAACGGGACTATTTCCAAAAATCCAAAAATTGTCGACAATTACAGCAAAAATTTACCAACTGTTATACCATTTTGGAATCCTTACTAAATGCGCCAAATTATGACGTCACTTGCCACACTCGCGTAGTACATTTTTTTTCAGTACAGTCAGTTTAAACAAAGGCAAAATTTTTATTTTGAAATTTTTTTTGAGAAGAATGTATTTTTTTCATCCAAGCTGGAGCAGCTGGTTTTGTAATTTTGATAACAATTTAGAGAAGCATTGTTCAGGGTTACATAACAAAAAAAAAATTTGGAAAAACTGAAGATTTGTGGCAACACGAGCAAAAGGACCGTCACCTGGAGTAGAATTTTTTGATTTTTTTTAAATGCCTATTATTTTTAAAATATGCCACATAGATTTTTTTTTATATTTTTCTGATAACCAGCACAACTTGCCTCAACACCCAGTTCCGGCTTGACGTTACATTACGGGACACCCTATATATTTTATTGTGGCAAAAGAGGATGTAAGTAGCCAACAATAAGAACAGCATAATAAACTTATTAAATAGGGGGTATGTAAACAGTATCACAAAGGCTTTGTACATTGATTAGTCCAAAAATATGTAGCTGTTATCTGATAATCTTGTTTTAGTAAATGTAATAAAAAAGCATCAGTAGTTTTTCTTACCTGCCTGAGTTTGGCCATGGCGTCGGGCGCGATGAAGTCGGCCTGTGCGGCGTGGGTGAGGAAGCACAGCGCCTGGTGCCCGGCCTGGCCCAGCTCCTCCTCGCCTGGGATCACAACCTTCATTGCTTCAACCTCCTACAACGTTGTTTCATACATCAGTATAAGCTAATTTTGTACAAACCAATAATTATTTTAACATAATATTAGTTTCTAGTAGTAGCTGAAATAATAAAAGAGTGTTATTTGAATAATTTAGATAAGTTTTGCCTTGGAATAATTGATTAAATGGTATCAACTATCCAATTAAAAATAATGAATGTGAACACTGCTGTGTATTAAAATACAATCAAATAAATTATCTGAATTTCTCTGCAATTTTTCCTCATTCATTAGTTTTGTAAAGAATGATTTAATAAATGAAAACCTTCATACATACATTTGTAAAATCAACCAGCTGTGATACAAAAACTCCATCTAATCGCAGAAATTCAAGAGTGACTGTGTCCTCGGACACATTTGCTGTTATGTTCTCCTGCATAACATCACCACCCTGCGGACATAATGTATGAATGTAATAGCACCAATCACCTTTCACCAAAGAAACAGTTTCTTCATGGTGTCTAAATAATATAAACTTAACTAACACTCAGGGGCGCAGCTACCGCCGTATCTGCCGTATCAATTATACGGGGCCCCCGNTAACTATTCTAACCATTGTACACAGATAATGTCTTACATGCAGCTTTTCATGTTACTACGTCACATTTTCAAAATCCGCGCGGAAAATCGCTCCTAGCGGAAGAGCGCACTTTGAGCTTGAATATTTCAGTCATTTTTAAAGATATCAAAAAAGTAAAAATACAGTATTCATTCTAATTTTTTGTAGTTTTTTTTGGCATCTTCAACAAAAATTGTGCGCCATGTCCATTAACTCTTCGGGTGCCCCTCTAAAAATGGAAGTGCCCCAAGGCTCAATACTGGGGCCCATTGCAAATCGACCCTTTTTATATGATCAAGTATATAAATAACTAGCGGCCGCCCGCGACTTCGTACGCGTGGATCCCGTTTTACCTCCTTCATTTATCCTACGCGGTTTAGATTTTTACAAATATTTTATCCCGCTAACTCCCGTTCCCGTGGGAATTTTGCAATATCTTGTTGTAACTAAGCTTTAAGTTTACTAAGGTACCTGTATGCCAAATTTCAAGCGTCTAACTTAAGCGGTTTAGATTTTTCATACAAAAGGATTTTCTCGCTAATTCCCGTTCCCGTGGGAATTTCGGGAATTCCTTTCTTAGTGCACCTCTACGGTACCTAAGCTACGTCCCTTCCAAATTTCAAGTCCCTACGTTTAGCCGTTTAGGCTGTGCGTTGATATGTCAGTCAGTCAGTCAGTTTCTCCTTTTATACAGGGTGTTAGGTAAATGGGTATATGAGCCGACACTAGACCATGTTGACATGGTCATATAAATGGTATGGTGAAGTCAGAAATTTGATATCATCATAAGTGCCACTTGTGGTCTAAACTGAATAAATATTTTTTGATTTTTATTTTTTATTTTTTTTTATTTTCATACAAAAAAAATTGATAAAATCCGATTTAACACCCTGTATATTTAGACATGAGATACTTGTCAACAGGATGACTTCGCTTACCGGAATAACGTGATGAACGCGGACAAGGAGATCCGGCTGGGCTTCGTGCGGAAGGTGTACGGGCTGCTCACGGTGCAGTTACTGGCGACCACCGCCATCGCCAGCGTGTTCCTGCTCGTCAAACCGGTGCAGGGGTTTATACACGAGAAGTGAGTATTCCACCACTCATCTTTAAGTTTCACCAAAAATATACACAAGTTTGGTATATTAAAAAAAAATACCAGTGGCAGCTAGGTTTGAGCCAGGTTTCCTGGAAACTCGAGTCTGACGCCTTCACTCTTGGGCTATTCGTTCATTTCATTCAGCTAATTGACGTCTACTGCTGGACAAAGGCCTCTCCCAAGGATTCCCACAACGATCGGTCCTGCGTCGCCCGCATCCTAGCACCTCAAGCTACCTTTATCAGATCATCGGTCCACCTAGTGGGGGCCCTGCCCACACCACACTACGTCTTCCGGTCCGTGGTCGCAACTTGAGAACTTTTCTGCCCCAGCGGCCATCTCCCCTTGGGCTATTGTCGTCTATTAATTTTTGCTAAAGCCTGGTCCGTGAGCACGTAGAATTTTGTCCAATGACTCCAAGCTACCCATCCTTATCGCTCTCACGTAATTATATTGCTGTCGCGACTGTGCGACGCGCGCCCGCAGTGAGTGTGCGAACGCGACAGCAACATAATTACGCGCGAGCGATAAGGATGGGTATCTTGGAGTCATTGGACAAAATTCTACGTGCTCACGGACCAGGCTTTACACTGGTACCAGAGGGCTGAGTGTAAGTTTACATCAAACGTCGTCACTAGTGTGCGCGTCAAAAAATCTATGAAGATTTTAGTTCTTGAAAATGTCCTGCTAGCTAGGGTCTAGGGCTTGGGTCGCTGTACAATCCGTTATACATTTTTATACCATTTTAATGACATTTCTTTACACAGTGAAGACATTTGATGTAAAGTTTAACTCACGCTAAGCCCCTGCACTGCAATGGAATCATAATGGAAACTCATAGTTGTAATACCTTACAATGTCCACAGCAACTGGATGGTGTTCGTCGCGTTTATCCTGAGCATGATCACGCTGTTTGCTCTTATCGCCAAGCGCCGAGACTCCCCCGCTAACCTCTACCTGCTGGCTGGCTTTGTAAGTACTGATGAATTGGTAAATACATAAATAACATAGATGCTACATCATAATATTATTTATTTATTTTAAACTTGTATGCACATAAAACAGTGTACATAAGGCGGACTTAATGCCTTTCGGCATTTTCCTCCAGTCAACCTTAGGGATTATAACCTTATTATACAGATTTTCGGTAATTTTTATTTGTGAATTTGTCAAGTTCTTTTACATTGTTTTTGGACCTTATCACAAGCGAATAAGATTCAAAGTATAGTGGGGACCACTTTTCAATTTACTAACGGGTTAACAGAGGGCTTAGCCTAAGCGCAGACCACCGACTTTTAGTCGGCCGATAGTTGAAGCCGATGAAAAACAAATCGGTGTAATGTGCGCACTTCCAAACATGCATACATACATACCTACTGATTAACAGCCCGACTAAACTATGGGCCGACGGAAAATCAGTGGTTTGCGCCTAGGCTTGGTGCGAGTTTACGTCTTCGCTAGCAAGTCCATAAAATCTATGAAGATTTTAGTTATTGAAAGTACCTAGCCGCGAAGGGTGCTGTACAATCCATCACAGTGGGATGATCACAGATTTAATGTCATTTTTTTCTAGCGAAGACGTGTGATGTAAACTCTCCCCCTGATTTGTTTATAATTTCACTTCTCCAACCATCGCAATAAAATGCAAAAATAGAAAAAAATTGTTCCTCAACTAAAGTTGTTAATGCTTGTTCCTCTCCGTAGACCATAGTGCAGGCATACTCCATCGGCGTGGTGGTGTCTTACTGTGACACAGCGGTGGTGCTGCAAGCACTGGCGATCACCCTTACTGTCGTGTTCGCTCTCACGTTGTACACGCTCAACACCAAACGTGACTTTTCCTTCATTGGATACGGGTGAGCTACTATTATTATAGTCTGGTCTGTGAGCACTTAGAATTTTGTCCTATGACCCCAAGCTACCCATCCTTATCGCTCGCGCGTAATTATGTTGCTGTCGCGCTCGCACACGCACTGCGGGCACAGTCGAGACAGCAACATAATTACGCGCGAGCGATAAGGATGGGTAGCTTGGGGTCATTGGACAAAATTCTACGTGCTCACAGACCGGGCAGTCTAATATTAGGTGTAGATGTTTTGTTAGGTGTGTACTATTTCTATTAAATAGGCTTTTACCACGTTGCTAATATGGGGAAGCGAAGGCAAGGATTCGGATTGAAGAAGCTGTGACGTCAATTTTTTTCCTAAACTTATTAAGGATTTCAAAACTAAAATCATATTTTACGGTTAATTGAAAAATAATTGGGGTTTACAGCAATAGAATAATGTAATCTTTTTGAGAATTAGTGCCCTAGAATTATTGGTTTACGGTGTCAACCATGCAATCGTTATTATGTGTGGTTCCGGCGGACTAGAATACGACCCCCCTCTTCCCGTGGATACCGCAAGAAGCGACGAAGGGAGAAACTTGCAAACATTCTCCCCAATCTGTCTTGTCAGTGTGGGGACTGTAGACTGTAAATTAGAATTATGTACTCCTGTAATGGAGACCAAAAGAAAGACATAATGATGATAACTCCTGCCTGCAGTGGATAATAAGATGATGTTTTTTCCAGACTCGTCGCCGGCCTCTGCGTACTAATCGTGGGCGGTATCCTGCAGATATTCATCCAAAGCTCCCTCTTCGAGATCGCTCTGTCCTTAACCGGAGCAGTCCTTTTCAGTCTTTTCCTGATCTTCGACACACAGCAGATGATGACCCAACTCTCCCCAGAAGAATACATCTTAGCCACAATCAACTTGTATATGGATATCTTGAATCTGTTCCTGTACATTCTGCGTATACTGAACGAATTAAATAGGAATTAAATGTGTGTGAGATATGCCCTTGTTGTGGCAGTCGCAAGTTAAAAACCAGTCGACATTTTTCTTTTTAGGACCCCGTTTGGGAGTAACGTATCACCATTCCATTTTGTTTTTAAATTGACTATTAAGAGGCATGGCCAGTTAATAAATTTCATTGGGTAAGGACCTTAAGACAAGATTCAAAATTTAGTGGGACCTTTTTTGCATCTACGAACTAGTATGAGAAATAATATCTAGTGACTGCCACAAATCACTCAATGGGCAATATTCCTTAGAGTTTGCATTCGGCACGCCTTAGTGAATGTTCTGTCCTATATGTTTGATAGATCACACTATGAGTATTATTATTATGTATGCCGCTCCCACAAAATATAAGTACTGACGATTAGATTAATTTTGAATCGACTTTGTAAATAACTTTAATTTCAATGAAGTAAGGTACAAAATTGCACAATCTCGTGTATAAACTGCAGTTCCATCTTGCAGTTTTATAGTCTATCCCACAGATATGGATTAGAGTAGATACAGCAAGTTGATCGTCAAAGCGTGCCATTCCGATATGTCCAAATGGACATACATGGTCGAGTGATGTTCATGTAATCCGATTACAACAATCGGTTACGATGATTTTACGAGAACACGGTAGAAAGAAGATATTATTTACGGATTGAGAATTGTAATTAACAGCACAAGTAGCAAATAATTAATTAGAATAAAGTAGCAGTAGAAGAAGTATAAAGTAGCATTGTTTTTAATACATATTATTATCCTGCGATGTACTCTTAAGTGTTAAAACCATGGTCCCTGTATGTGGTGCACTCATACCGATCCCAAGGAACCGTACTTACTCAAAACAATAAGATACACACTGATCCATGTATTCATGCACTTGACAAAATGTCTGGAAACGCTGGTAGGGTAAAAAAAATAACGAGATTTGACGATTTGTAAGAATTACTTTATTTTAAAAAGGTAAATAAAGATGTTTTTGGTTTTGTATTTAACAAATTATCAGTTTTATCGGAATTAATTAATTTTCGAATCGAGCCACACGATATCTTTCGATGACTTTGCGAATGCAGTACGATGATACGATTACTTTTACGTTGCGGCAATCACTAAAATTCGCTAAAATGACACTAATGACGTTTAAAAAGTGGCACGCTCGGCTTCATACAATTTTTGACACATGCTGCATCTATCCATATCTGTGGTCTATCCAATATAGCTTGATTAGAATGACAGCTATCAAACGAATGTAACTAGTGCTGGGTATGTTTCGTACGGTTCACATAGATGTATCGATAAGTTTTCGAAAAAATGATATAAAAATGCACCCAATTTTTCTTCATATCTTTATTCATAAAAATGACAATTATAATTTAAATTTAAAGACAGTAAAATTTAAAATTCATGTCAAGGGTGTACAACCTAAGTCGTAGTCATTATCATCAGTGTTCTTCAGTGGTTTTTTCCTCTCGCTAGAGGGCGGTGGGCATCTCTTCTAGAGCAACGGTGCTATGAATACCCAAAAAAATACCGGTGATTGATTTACAATGTTTGATTATTTAATAATGAAATGTTTTTTGGTTTTTAATAGTGAATATTTAGAAAAACGTATAACTTGACTTAAATATGTTAAAAAATTAGTTAGAAAAAAATTAGTTAAATATGTTAAAAAAATAGTTTTAATTTAATATGACATTTGTCGATATGTCCCATCACTAACATTTTTGTAACTCGAGATAACCTTGTAGAGACGTCGTTAATACTCTAGCTTGATTTTAATAATTTCGAATTACTACTTATTGGTGTAATTTAACGCTGCATTTACACGAAATTCACATTTTTATTGGAAGCACTGTCGTCGAAAATATTGTTTGTAGGTCAGACGTGAATTATTTCTTGTCCGCCAATATTTAGCTCTTATTGATCGCTACTACAAAGTTATGTCGTTACTTTTGATGGCAGCTGTCATTATAATCAAGCTATATTGGATAGACTATAGAGTCCGTTTGTACCTGCATATTATAAACAATATATTTTATGTGTATAAATTCACACCTGAAGAGGTATAAAATACAAGTAAAATTACATATATCTATAAAATCTAGTGAAGAATTTATTTAAAATTTCATATTAACACGATTCGTGTTCCATACAGATTCAGCATGATCTCGACATAAGTAGAAGCCCTAATTTTTTCCCTAAAACAACAAAATGTATGCAAAATGCATTTAAAATTGTTAATATTATGTATTGTAATTTTATGTGACTGGGACGGCTGTGAAATGTTTATTTTTGTTGAATTTTATGACGGTCCTTACAAATATATTGTGTTAACCCGTTGCCTATTTCGCTTGGTCGAAGGAAATTCCTTTTTACCCCCCTTTTGTTTTGCGACACCATATTCACTTGTTTTGCTGATGTTCATATGTTTATCACAAGACTACAGCAAAACAATTGTAACTTGTTGTAACCCACTCAAAGGGGATTTAGGACTGTCAAATGGTTAATATCTTTAAACAATAAAATTGCAGCTTTTTAGTAGACCAAGTAAGATAGACAACGAGTTAACGCTCCAAGTATTCATGAGTATTATTTTGTTAAATATACATATTTCAAAACATACTTTTGTAAAATAAGCGTGGTAATTAATGTGTCACACGTCTTGAATAGAATAGTGTATTTCTCATGAATATTAGCACAAAAATAAATGTGTACTGTAACCGCGTGTTGTTGGATAATATAAATAAAATCTTTATTTTATTTGAATCTGTTTGATTAATCTGTTTTACACCTACCTAGAAAGTTGATAATATTGTATAGACCTAGCACATCTCAGCGCCTGAGGTATAGTTCCAAAATACTGAACTGTCCGATCCACGACATTGACAGCGGGGCGCCACCGTCAATACCGGATCGCTGGTTCCGATTTTTGCCATGTTGGAAACCATATAGTTGAACGATGGTAGCGCCCCCCTGTCATTGAGTTTGGTGGGACAGTTCAGCGTGGGTCATATATACAGGGTGGAAACGATAAGTGATCTCACTCGATTATTTCTAAACTATACAAGATATCCAAAAACTGGTTACTGATCCTGAAAGTGCTTCACGAGCTCTATCCAACGGTACCAATAATAGGTTACAAAATAAATTGGATCTATCTGAAAATTCAATGTTTCCAGCCTCCATACATTTAGTAAAACCACATAATATTAAAAACTAAACAAGATATCCAAAAACTGGTTACTGATCCTATAAGTGCTTCACGAGCTCTATCCAACGGTACCAATATTAAGTTATAAAATAAACTGAATCTATCCGAAAATTCAATGTTTCCAGCTTCCATACATTTACTACTGCCACAGTCATGGCACTCATGTCTTGATAATATTATAGCAAGTAAAGCCTAAAACCAATGTTTTCCATGAATTGTTTTAAATAAGAATGCAATTTACGAGTTAATTTTAAGTGTTTATGATTTAAAATAAAAAAAATAACAATTCTAATATTGTGTGGCTGGCATAGTGACAAACATTTAGTATGGAGGCTGAAAACATTGAATTTTCGGTTAGATCCAGTTAATTCTGTAACCTATTACTGATATCGTTTGAAAGAGCTCGTGAAGCACTTTCAGGATCAGTAATCAGTTTTTCGATATCTTGTATAGTTTAGAAATAATCGAATGAGATCACTTATCGTTTCCACCCTGTATGCTTCAGCCCCCCTAGACAAAACGCACATTTTGATCGAATCGAAAATCGAATCCGTCAAAACTCCATACAAAATGGCTTTTCGACCACTTCGACTGATTTGCGATTATAATTTTCACTTTGTCTAGACCCACAGATTTGTATGCTCTGTCACGTCATGACAGACAATGTCACCCCTCCCGTGCCGCTCCCATACCTTCGGCATTGACTCAGTTAAGCACCATATCTATGACCTACAGCGTTGCCAGTTTTTTTTTTTTTCGCCAAGTCGGGACTTTGGTACTTTTTAAGTGAAAATAGCGGGATTCTTCCGTCAGAAGCGGGACATAGTAAAAAAAGGTAATAATCAAAGGTTTTCAAATATTTATCTTTTTATTTGACTTAAAATTACGTTTACGTGACAATAGATAGCAAAAGTAGCCATAGAAAATGTATTTTAACAAAAAAATAATATTTTAAATCAGATTTACTCTATCGTTAAATTCGTCTTTAGAATAAAAAAAGAAAAATCGAAATTAAAAAAAATCTTTAGAATAATATATGTTAATCTTTGTTCAATGTACTTTATTTTTAAGCCATGATTTGCAATCTGTTGCTGTACCTTAATAAATAAATAAATATACTTGTTATTATTATGTGATAATATGGCGTTTCAAACAATAGTCTGGTGAAGTGAGTGTCTCTCTCCGAAAAGCGGGACCGAGCCTGTCCCGCGCTCACATTTAAATTTGATTTAAAAATCGGGACGTCCCGCCAAAATCGGGACGTCTGGCAACGCTGATTGACCTATAGTTATTGTTCCGTGTAAATTCATACTCGAGTATACATTTTGCGGGGAAAGTTACAAAATAAATAAACCATTTGCATCAGGCAACAGTTTAATAATCTCGCACTAGACTTTTTACATAGATCACAATAGTTTCAATATTTACCTAAAAAATTTAAGATATTTACAAGGAAGTCTGCAATATACAACGAACATATTTGTTCAACACAAGCCTTAAGTATTTTGATGTACAATTTTCTAATTAGTCAAAGTACGGATTCAAGCTAAACTGGCACTTACGTGGTTGTAAGCCGTACTATTTTGCTATAAAAATAGGTATATATTCTGATTATGCTGTCGACTACATTGGGATGAAAAAATACGTATCTACTTATAAATATTGGTGTAATATTGTAATAGCAGTGATAACATGATTGAGTTGGATAACAACTATGAGATTTTAGCTTGAGCGTACTCATCTTCTGCTCAAGGAAGAATTTAACATATTAGTCGCAACCCATATCAAAATCGGTGTGCCCAGCGCCCTAGCTTGGCGCCTGGAAAAGTAATAAAAAAAAAATGTCTTTTATAGAAAACATGGCACGGAAACTTGTCTTCTATAGAAGACAGTGGCGCTGAAAAGGTGAATATTAAAAGTTCGTACTCGATCAGAAAATGAACACGCTCAAGCCCAAAATCTCAATTCCGAAGTTTTGTATTTTAAAATGACGCTTAATTCTCGATCCAAGAGACTAGCTTGAAGTTATCGATTTTAAAATCACATGCTTGATACGATGCTCGTTTGGTCGAGCATTGAGCATCATCTTATAATACGGGCGTATTATTATACATGTACGTAACTTCTATTGAAAACTCGGCTTATAAATACTAATCATGCCATATTATTACCTACTTATAAGTATGCTGTGACTTTTCTTAATTTATCATCCAATTTTGTCATTCAGGTATGAGATTTCCTGCTAGTAGTAATTCATGGTAAGAGTAGTGGGAATAAGCCGTAAAATCTACAAGCGATAACATTGTAGCACCATTTCTTCTATTGCGTTTGTATTTGTATCTAGTATCAGTCCTGCGCCCCGATTGCGCTAAATATTTTCAACTGCAACGCGACTGGACGACTAACGACACTCTGCTGTTTGCACAAATTCGCATCGCGGTGTCGCTTTCACAGCGAGTTCAAACGAAGTTGTAACGTAAACGGAACACAACTGCGTCTTTGTGTAAAAGCTGACAGAAAGCTACTTTTTATCAAACGCAAGTCAAACGCTTCACGAACATTTGCTGTTTTAGTGAAAAAGTGTTCGGACTTTTAATGGAAAGTGCTTAAATCCGTTGTATCGTCTTTGTTTGCACGTGAACTTCACCGCGATACCGAATTGCCCATCAGCTGGAATGTAAATGGAGTGTGGACTAGAGATGAAACGCGAATGAATTGGAGACATTACAAATTGTCACTTAGTAAGCAATAAATATTTTGAATTTGAATTTGAATTAGCGCAATTGGGGCCCTGGTTTTAGACTGTAAGAGCCGCCCTTGCTTGCCAGTTATGTTCCGGACGAATAGTAAATTCATACACTTTGTATTGTGGCTATTCTTACAAATCGGCTGGGTATTCCTTGTAGAAACCGATTTTACTGACTATTTTTACATTATCGGATTTGAATTTTTCATAAAACAAAAAATCTACTGTGTGATGAATTTTTCCGGATTTCTTCAAAACGCCCACCTAAATTTTTTTTTCTAATAAATACAACCTTAAAAATCTTACATGTAACAACGGAGACATTTAAAAATTCATTCTATTCGATTACCTAACTTATAAGTACTTTTATAATTTTTAATAAACCACGTATTCAATTGCTTATCGATGAAATTCATAAAAATTTACCACTTTCACTTTCTAAAAGTCTATTTTTGGCTTCTAAGGTCATAAAGACCTGAACTCCATATTAAAGCTTCGGCCAAACCAACGCGTTCCATCTGCGTGCGCGATGGCAATCGCTGCGCGTGCAAAAGTATTTCACACTTCTGCGTTCGCGTTTCAGACGTTTACCATGAAAATTTTCCGCCATTTTAAAATCAGAAACGTCAAAATAATAAGTTAGACAAGTGGGTCTAGACAAAGTGCACTTTTTGATCGAATCGAAAATCGAATCCGTCAAAACTCCATACAAAAAAAGGCTTTTCAACCACTTTTCGACTGGTTTGCGATTAAAATGTGCACTTTGTCTAGACCCAAAGTTGTACTTTTTGATCGAATCGAAAATCGAATCCATCAAAACTCCATACAAAGCAAGGCCTCTGGCCTTTTCGACTGGTTTGCGATTTTATTGTGCACTTTGTCTAGACCCACTGATCGCCGAACGCCGCGTGTAGACAGAACACATTTGAACTCATTGCTACAAATTCATACACGACGTCTGATCGCCACACAAGCAGGCTACACGCGTTGGTTTGGCCGAACATAATCAGCACAAAAATCATAAACATAAACCACACAGGGATCATACAGCCCAACGCTACGTTTCCTCATTAAATATACTTTCCAACGCCTCTATTTCCATGGGGGCAGAGCCGTTATTCATTTCCATGACCTCTTGCTTCACATGGTGAACCTCTTGGTGTATCTTCATGTAGTATGGGTCGCTGAACTCTTCGTTGCATTGAGGGCATGTTAACGTTTCTGCATTTTCCGCTAACGTTGTTACGCTATTGATTTCTATTTTTAGTTCAGTCACTAAGGTGTTTTCTTGTGGCCTGAAAAAAATACAATATTATTACATATTTAAATAAATAACAGCAAGATTACTTTGTTCAGAATAAACAGAAAGTTGATATTGTAATGCAATCCCTTTAGATTTTAGATAAATTTAATGTATAGTCTGGTCCCTGAGCACGTAGAATTTTGACCAATGACCCCAAGCTTCCCATCCTTATCGCTCGCGCGTAATTATGTTGCTATCGCGTTTGCACACTCACTGCGGGTGCCAGTCGCACAGTCGCGACAGCAATGTAATTACGCGCGAGCGATAAGGATGGGTAGCTAGGGGTCATTGGACAAAATTCTACGTGCTCATGGACCGGGCTTTAGTATAGGCTTGCTTATGATAAAAATCGTATCGGACGGGTGCATCTGCGGTCTACAGTGGAGCGGGCTTGCCCAGATGATGCCTATTCACTACTCACACTGTGGGAATAGTTTTAAAAAACTGCTAAGGTCCTGACACTTGCATAAATGAATAATGCAAATAAATGATTTGATTTGACAACGAAAGTGGCGCCATCTGGTGGCAATAATCAGAAACCTTCATTGTCCTGCCAAGTTGTTCATAAACTTGCCAAGAGCTTTCTTAAATGAGTG
Source organism: Ostrinia furnacalis (assembly GCF_004193835.3). Classification (NCBI taxonomy): domain Eukaryota; kingdom Metazoa; phylum Arthropoda; class Insecta; order Lepidoptera; family Crambidae; genus Ostrinia; species Ostrinia furnacalis. The sequence continues at coordinate 287,389 of NW_021134474.1, forward strand.
GTTAAATATTTTGCAGTCATCTACCGTTGGTCAAATAACGGTGATACCTTTTGACGCAGGCAAACCAAAGTGGCCAATATAGCCAGCGGAATTGCTAAAATCAAGTGGCAGTGGGCGGGACATATATCGTAGAAATTATGGCCGTTGGGGTAGAAAAATTCTCGAGGCAACCACGGGCCGAAAAACGTAGCGTGGGCAGGCCCCCCACTAGGTGGACCGACGATCTGGTGAAGGTCGCGAGAAGAGCTCAGATGCGGGCAACGCAGGACCGGTTGTTATGGAAATCCTTTGTCCAGCAGTGGACGTAATTTGGCTGAAACGAACGAACCTTTTGACATCCTCCAGCGTTTTCAGCCGCGTCACGCCCTGGCCGGACAGCGCCTTACAGCGGCGTCGATATTTTGCAATCACCTATCGTTAGTCAAATTTATCCCCTTAATACCTTTTGACGTCCTCGAGCGTTTTCAGCCGCATCACGCCCTGGCCAGACAGCACCTTACAGCAGCGGCGATATTTTGCAATCTCATATCGTTAGTCAAATCCCCTTAAATCAAATACCTTTTGACGTCCTCCAGCGTTTTCAGCCGCGTCACGCCCTGGCCGGACAGCGCTTTGCAGCGGCGGCGGTGGTTGGCCAGCTGCTCGAAGGAGTCGAACTGCTCGCTGCAGCCGTAGCAGATGTGCTTGTTGTGGCACGTCTCGTGCACCATTAAGTCCGTCGATGTGACGAACGCTGGAAATGATAATTCATTTGTACATCTTTGTAAAGATCATAGCAGACTTTCAATTCGGAAAGGGAGCAACACCGTATCGCCTTTTGCGAACTGTCATCGTCTTTCGCACGCTGTCAACCGTGAGGCGAGGCGTTTACGTGTGCGGATAAGTGTGCGTTGCAGTATGGAGTTTCATACAAAGAATACTGACCGCCTCGAATTATTACGGTTACGATCTCTTTCCAGGTTGATAAGTGTGCTACGTCCTTTGTAAGGGATTATAGTACAGGTCATTTGCCAAGGACCCCATGCACAGAATTTGTCACGGGCCTCGGATGGTATAGTCACGCCACTGAGTGTAAGCCAACTCCCTGATGATGATGATAAGAAAACGTGGCTAAATGACAGGCAATCATCACATAATAAGTACCTATCTAAAGTCTAACTAGAGCTTGTGAAAATTTTATCTATAAAACATGAAATCGCCGGAATTTGAAGAGACTATTTTAGTAATTGAAAATGACACTCACTTCTCCGACACGTCACGCAGACGTATCTGTTGTTCTGTGTCTGGTGCGGCGAGGCGTCTCCCGCTCGCCTCTCTACCGTTTGATATGAGTGCTGAGCAATCACATGAGCCTGGAAAACATAATTGACACGTTTATGTGAAATAGTTTTTGAGTGTGGGGGGATGCTCGTCAGTTCTGTTACTTGAACTTGCTAGATAATCTACACTAATATTATAAAGAGGAAAACTTTGTTTGTTTGTAATGAATAGGCTCAAAAACTAATGGACCGTTTTTAAAAATTCTTTGACCATTCGAAAGCTACATTATCCACGAGTAACATAGGCTAAATTTTATTTTGGAAAATAATAGGGTTCAGTAAATATGTAGATAATGTAGTCCACGTACGCGAAGTTGCGGGCGGAAAGCTAGTCTTTCATAAAAACAATAGCATATTATGTGGAAAGTTTATATTTGTTGAAGAAATGCATGTTTAATCTGTAAAATACATACCAGATCACCAGTAGTTACAGTAAATTAGGATCCACTACTAAGAAAAAAATTATAGCCATGAAGACGTACTGGGTAGTGTGGGTAGGTCGTATTTTATACGACTTCCGATTGCTCATTTAGTCAATTGAGAGAAAGCAAGATACTTGCTGCAAGGACCACAAACGTTATGTAATAGACAATCTCTTGTCTCTACAGGAAGAAAAAATAAAATTAACCTAATTAATTTACGTGAGCATTTGTTCACGAAAGGACATTGTCAGAAACCGCCTAAAAAACCGCCCAAAAACATTAACCCATCATAATTATTTTCTATTTTTTTTAATACATTAAGCACCCTTTCATTCTAATGGACACTTAAGCATTGAAAAATTAAATAAATAAGTCTTTTAACGTTTATTCTATAATACTATTACAACTTCCGGACGTTTTGGTGCGTGGCATGGTCTAAAACCTATCAAGTTCCATAATTTTTGCCGATAAAATCTGTACGAGGCATTACCGTACTTTATTGCTGGGAGTCCATGTATAGTGATGTTCCTGCGGCCATCATAGACAATAAAATATCGATTTTGAAAATAAAATAAATCGATTAAACTGCTTTGAAGACTAGATTTGCGTTAAAAGCTAAAAAGATATTGACAGTTTGACACTATTACAAGAAGATATCTAAAGTGTCCAACTGGTCGAAGGTCGTAAATAAAATAAAAATAATTAGGACCATAAGAGTTGTATTTCTAAAACTTGTTCTATTATTTTATACTATTTGGCTGCGACTCGGCGTGACGACAATACAAAACATTTTTCGCGAATCGGTGTTCATACATTCACACAATACATTAGACGCCATGTTGTCATAAACGACATATTATAAAATCGCTGTGATTTAATATTCTTAATCATTAATTTTATGGCAAGTGTCCATCAGGAATCATTGTTCTTACACACAGAATCGTATTATTTCGCTTTCGGGTAGTAATATGTCAAAATTGTTGGTTCTTTAGGCGAACAATGTATGGAGAACGAACATTGTCCTTTGAAGTTAGATACCTAGTGCACACCTGTACTTTGTAATTTTTTTTATTCAGAACAGCTTGAAATGAAGTCTTTACGTGTCCAGTATTCACCTTAAGTCCCGAGACGCTGTTGAAGGATCGGGCGCAGAGCAGACAGTCCATCGGCAGGTCGGCAGCTGACTCGGCGTCTTCGGGCTCGCTCAGCGGCTCATCTTTTACACTCTGGAGGAACTGAGGGCACAACGTTAGAATAGTCAACCGCCTCTGTGGTCTAGTGGTTAGTCCACCTGCTTCAGACGCAGAGGTCCCGGGTTCGATTCCCAGTGGGGGCAGATTTTTCTGTTCGGTTTGGTTGGTGGTAGGGCTTGTTCTAAGTCCGCCTGGCTAGCTACCACCATCTTATCTAAGTCTGTCGCCATAACAACAATGTTAACAGCATTGTTGTGTTCCGACAGTTAGAGGTAAGATAGCCAGTTCCTCCGTGGTTGAGGATTCCGAGTGAAGCTCGCTTCCACCTTCGGCCTGATCATCACTTACCATCAGGTGAGATACAGGCCAAGAGCTTCCTCGTTGTGGATTTAAAAAAAAAGACAACAGTCTTCTGCCAACAACTGAGGAATCGTGTAAGGCCCAGAACAGACGGTGAAACGAAACTGCAACTTTCTGATTCTGATGAATGAAACTGAAAGTTTCAAACTGGTCGCGTCATGTGTGGTCTCTCAACGGACACTATGGCAGAAACTTAGATGCAACTTAAAAGTAACTAGCAGTTGCAGTTTCGTTGCAGTTGCGTTTCACCGTCTGTTCTGGGCCTAAGGTGGGAATCGAACCCACGAACTTTAGGCAATTCGATTTTTAGTGGGCGGGGCACATAGCTCGTAGAGCTGATGGCCGCTGGGGCAGTGTAAAGTTCTCGAGTGGCGACCACGGGCTTGAAGACGTAGTGCAGGCAGGCAAATATTTTTACAAGACATGTAAATCTCAAACAATAAGATATTTTTCATTATTTAATAGGTATTGAATCACAATTATCATTATTATAAAATTAGCAAGATTAGCTACTGACATTGATGTTTGCATAGAAACTACTAAACAGTATACATTGTGGTAGATTAATAATCATCACCAGAGTCCACCATTATATTTATAAATATCACCTTTTTAGGGATTATATACTTAATTGTACATTTATAATAATTTAACATAAACTTTTACTATTACTAAACAGTCGTAAGAAAATTAAAATAATAAAATCACGCTTAAAAATGTTAATAGTATAGTAAAATTTTTAAACTATCCTACTAATCCTACTAATATTATAATATTATAAAATGCGAAAGTTTGTGTGGATCTCTGGTTGTTTTTTACTCTTTCACGCAAAATCTACTGATTGGATTTTGATGAAACTACAGTATTATAACCCAGAATAACATAATTTATGACGATATGTGACAAACTAAATTTCATCCAAGTGAAGCCGCGGGAAAAAGCTAGTAAATAATAAAATCACTTTTATAAATACATATTTTTTTAAATGGACTTTATTTAAAGACTAATACTTGAGTATTCTAATAATAATAATAAAAATTCTAATATTATAGAACATAGAAATTTAACATACATGATTGTCTTACACCTCAATTTTCATGGAATATAGGATTTAATACTAAATTAAGTCACATCCTCCCGCACAGTCTCCTCGTAGCCCGAAGCCGTGATCAAAGTATTCAGGAACTGGGTTTCATCTATCTCTTGCGATATATCGTCGGAGTCACACTCCTCCACTTTCTTACGCCTCTTGCCTCTGCGTCTAGATGTGGAAGCTCTCATCATTTTAGCAGCTTCCCGTTTGTTGGAATTCCTTAAAACCCGCTTAATAAATTCCTCGCACTCTGCGAAAGTGAACGTTTGATCAGTCGTATAAACCAGAGAGAAGAAGAAGATTATAGTGCGCTTGTAAAATTTGAAGCACAGCTTTGTGTTGTCATCGCGTGAACCACCGCTCCATGAACATCGAGTGAGGAATTTTCTTTCGAACAACACATCCAGGTACACGTAAGCGTTGCTTATGGCCTTCCCTTTCCCCGAAGCACATAAGGGTAGCAACTTACTCCGAAGTTCAGCGCCAAACGCTTCATCTTTCAAGGAATCCTCGAAAGCCGCCATCTCCTCTTGATTACTGATGGGCTTGAATTGTTCAAAAACTTGCATTGGTTGTAGCGGTATAATATTACTTGTCCTACGATTAATGAATGGATCCAAGCGTGTACTGGTTTTAAGGTGCGAAGTTTGCATTTGCGACTGTTTCATGAACTGCTCGAATTGTGAACTCATCCCCATGACGTGTGCTAGTATTTTCTCTTGTGTGTCCGCTAAGGATTTTTGATTTTCTATCACCGTTGCTACTGTCTCCGATAAGCTATCTAATTTTTGGGATAACCCATAGTTTGTGTTCTCAGCAAATATTTTTTGGGACTCTGATGTCAGTTTCGGTACAGCTTTTGCTTTAAGTTTTTCGAATGACGGTTCTTTGTTTGATGAAATCATTTCAAATTCAAAATTGTCATTGGCATCTGAGGGCTCTGATTTTGGCGAAAGTAATTGTGATTCTTCGTCCTTAAGATGTGATTTTAGTTCCTTAACATTCTCATCTATCACTCGCTGTATTAGAGTTTCAACTCCTCTTTGATCAGTTAATAATGGTACCTCTGTGTTTACTTTTGAACGGGTAGGTACTGATGAGTCATTCGTATTGGTTTCTGTTATCCGTCCAGAATGAGATGTCACCGTCGAGGGTATAACTTCAACATCGGAATCGGAACAAGTTAATACTGGCTCTAATTCAATTAATATCGTTTCGTTTCTTTTTTCGCATGCCGCATCGTTCGATATATCTCCACTCGTGCGATCAACGGATGTTTGTTTTTCTGTGTTATTTTGCCCATCAATATTTTGTGTTGATTCCTGCACATGAGTAACTGATGACGCATTTGATTCTGTTCCAACTATAGGGCCTGGATTGTTAGCCGTATTTCTGATGGCATTGTCAGAGTGTGTATCGTTAGGCGCAGGAGAGTTTGGAGATACTGTCAGATCGACCTCGTAGGGATATACTTCAGGCGTTACTCTTTGTGCCTCTTTACGTACCTCTACAGGTTTTGACAGTGCTTCTGCTACTGCTACCATCACATCAGCGTGTGTCAGTGGCGCAGCTGCCTTCGTAACGCCGTCAGTTTTCTTAGACGCATCAGCACTTGAAACTTTGTCTTGGACCGGCCGATCCGTTTTGTCCACCGAAGGTTCATCCTGATTGTGCAAAAAGAAAAAGTATATGTCAATTATGCATGTTATTGATAAAGCTGTAACAATTCAATAACAGGTAAATGCACAGTACAGTTTCTTTTTGCAACAATGCGCAACGTCAATTACATAAAAACAACTTTCTACTCAGATTTACACTACGTTGCTATTGCTACCTACGCGTGTGAGAAGAGAAGAAGATAATACAGTTTTCTCACGAGTTGGCGCCACTGTTAAGATCCTGTCACTCGCTAGTGGCGCCAAATAGTGAGCGCAAATACGGTAGCCTTATAAACAGGTTGTTTAAGCTGGTCCCATTCTTATTTAACGCATTGGCACCGAATGCCTAAGGCCTGGTTCAGCAGACACGTGCGAACCGAGCGGATTCTGTCTGGTTCTAATTTGCAAAGGACTTATGCCCAGTTTGCACCATAAGTATGGTTAGTGTCATAAGCATTTAGATTTATTTTTCTAATTCTAAGATTTTCAGGGGTGGGCACGGATTCTGGATTATTTACTGCTGAACACCGACTCTAAACTTTCTCAGTACGCGTATTCTTCTTCTAAGCGGGGTTACTCCGAAAAACGTTATCCGAAGTTTCGATTGTTGCCATCCCTCTCACGCAAATCGAGATGCCAGTATGACGGTGACCCGAAACTACTTAGACAGCGTTTCGTAGTAGCCCTGCAGGACTGGCCACATTATTATACTAAAACAGGGATGAAATTCATTTCGGCTTACTGCGCGTACGCTGATTTTCAAGAGCCTGAGAACGCATTTCAAAATAAAAGGAAAATCGTTTTCTAATAATAATAATAAGTTCTATTGGCACTATTTATACAGAGAGTGTACTCAAAATCACTTAGGTGATTATTTAGGAGCTGTGACAGTTTTTTTTAAATTATGTCATGGAAATATTAGTATAATAATAAAAAGCTGAAATATCTTCTATTATGTTATTATTCTGATTTTAGTTCTTTTATATTAACAATATATGCGTTAAGAATATCTGACATCAAGTTTTCGTCTTATTAATAATTTATAGACACAAGAGAAGAAAAGAAAAAGAAAAAATATACACAATTATGTTATAGTTATAGTTAAAAGATTGCACTTGAATTAAAACTTAAGTATACACTTGCATTAAAACTTCTTGTAATAACAACAATCATGATTCGTTTTGGTCTATGTCGTCATTTCGAAGTTCTCCTTGTACTATCGTGCGTCTTTTGTGATGCATTTTGATTTGTTGCCTATTTTATCATCTGTCCTTGTAGATTCGACTTTCTTTGGAAGAGTATTATCGCTATTCACGTTTTCTAATTGTTTTTTCATTCTATGTCTCCTTGTACATTCTTTCCACGCCTTTCGCTGAGCACGTTTCTGTTGAGGCGTTAAATCATGAATAGTTTTTATTCTGTTCTCCGCTTTTCGCTTTTTCCGACGTTGTTTTTCTTTCAATTTTGCAGCTTCGTACATCTCAGGATCCGCTTTGATGCGCTGTCGTCGTAATCTTTCGGCTTCTTTCTTTCTTTTTCTTTTTTCTTCCTTAGAAACCGCCTTCTTATGAGGCATCTGATAAAAATAATATCAAATACATTACATTTACTTTGCCTAGAGGAGGGTCTGGATGGTTAGATGGTTATTCTTAAGAAATTTTAATGCAAGTACCCAAATATTAATACCTTTAACTATTCATACATAATTAGTTATTATGACGAAAACTTGAAGTCAGTTTTGTTTAACAAGTTCAGCATTTTATTGTTAAAAATCCCCATTAACATTTATACTGTCACAACCGTGGCTAATGGTCACGACCATAGTAGCAAACATTTCATGGTTGTGACAATTTGAAGCCATGACTCAAACACAAGCTCAAATAACCTCGAATCAGTTTGTTTTTGTAAATAAATTTTATAAATTATTTGAACAATTTTCATCAAAATTAAATGGTTATTCAAAAAATTGTGCAAATAAATAGTATTTGAATTTCAGTTTTGACCTTACTTATATGTATTTTGGCGATTTTTGTTTTTCATAAATGTTTTTTTACCTGTAACACCTTTGAAATAGTATAATAATATTTTTAGCATAAAAAAAATTTAAAAACCTGTGAAATCATAACAAAGAATGCTGCAGCTGCCTCCAAGCTAAAAATGTGTAAGGAAACAACAGTATTTTTAGCAACTTACCTCTTCTTCCAGACATTCTTGTCCATTCATGTCTGTTACCCGGAACGATGATGGTGCTGTAACAAGTAACATGAGAAATTTGAATATGAGAAATTTTCGCATCAAAATAGTAATTAATCAATTTTAAAATAATCCAAAAAGGAGAGTAGTTAATAATAATATATTTTTTATAATGTCTTTTTTTGTAATGACAGAGTAAAATTATTGTAATTAACTAATTTTAAAGTTAAATTAACTAATAATAATAGAACACTGAATAATAGGAAAAGTAGAGGTATAATAATATAAAAGAAAACACTTACCGTTTGTGACTGGCGCTGCAATTTCCTCGGGTTCTATCTTAATCATGTCAAGGCAGTCAACATTGCTGTACCCTTCATCTCCATTTGTCATATTCTCGTCATCCGTCAACACTTCTTGCTTTATTTCAACTTGCAAAGGCTCACTGTATACGCCGGTGATGCTCTTGTCTACTTGTATCGGTTGTGGCCATACTTTATCCGTTGATTGATTTTCCGTTTCAGGACACCTTTGTCTTAACATTTTGTCATTCTCTTGCACCAGCAATTTAAATTTACAAGCCTTCATCAAATTTTCACAGCACGATGTACATATGACTTTGGAATGTTTGTCTGTTTCTGTAAACTGTAAAAATAATATCGATTATTTACTATACATTTATCTACCACTGAGCATAAAAAAACCGTGATGAAAACAAATCAAATAATTTAATTCACTTGAAAGTGGTGGAAACATGTAAATAGATGGTAAAGTAGAAATTGTTTTAATGGTGTTGCTGGTATTTATTTATTTCTTATTGGAGGGACAACTTTTAAGAAAAAATTAAATAACAGTGGGAAAAAAGGGAAATGTTTTAATTTGCATTGTGAAGAACATTAACTTCCCAATATGAGATCATTATTTCATAGCAATAATGTTTTGAAAAAATGAGGGTTTTCGCGAATGAAAAGTCCGCCAGATGGCAATACGTAGACGCGAGGTCCAAATGCTGCATGATTGGTTATTTTTGACATGACATTGACAGATATGACAAAATCCACCAATCACGCAGCAGTCAGACCCCACATCCACGTCCCGCCATCTAGTGGATCTTTCATTCGCAAAAACCCTCATTCAATTAATTTTGTGATTACCTGTACTTCAGTTAATAGTGACAAGTCTTCGGCGATTGTACTCTTCATGCCTGCCCATGACGAGTTCCAGGCGTGGAATAAATTGTGCAACTCGCCAGTCTGCACTTGCAGTAGACAAGCGCGGCATTCCGCAGTACTCATTTTCTTCTAAAACAATGAATATGATTCCATTACGATAGGATTAAAAATTCAAGTTCAAATATATTTTGCAAGGAGGCTCATAAAAAGCTCTTTGGTAGACAGCTTCGTGACAACCCTACTGTTTCGGACAACAAAGGGACAGTGCTGAGAAGAAGCAGAGCAAGAAACGCAGTCACTATTGTAAGCCTCTTTTTCAAAGTTTATGTGAGATAGCAGTAAAAATTGCCCATTTAAATGTCATATAAACAATACAAGTAGAAACTTTGCAAGTACCAATATATTCTTTGTCCAGGTAAATAAAATAAAGATAAATTTTGATTGTGATTGTAAAGTAATTGGCCATAAAATCACAAAGTTATTACGGATTTCCCACTCTTAACCAGTACATGTTCACAACACAGTGGCAGCAATACTTCACAACACAGTGGAGAACATGAAGAACCCAAAATACTGCCTGGCACCAACGACATACCAAAAAAAAACATCTTAGCCTGGCACACTTGCAATAACCATTAGCTAAAAGTCTTTTATTGATCCAAAACCAAATGGTTTTAGGGATAAGGTATTGTATCAAATTTCATATTAAGTATGTACGTATCTCACACTTGATGCTATTTTTGATTTAATTAAACAATAAACTAAGCAAATGCTTACATTTTAATGCAGGAAATAGTGATTTTATCGTTATATTAAATCCAGTTATACACATGAATTGAATTCTTGGTGGCATTAAAACGAAATACCAAGTCACAAATATTAATTACTACACAATTACTATCTTTAAAATTAATTAATGCACGAGAAGAGCATCAAGAACGAAAAAACAGTAAAAAATGCAAAGCACACTCAAAGAAGAAACGTCAATTTGATGGCAGATTCAGTTGATTTGTTTTTTTTTCTTTTCCTCTAAGTTTTACGCATGAAGCTACAGATAAAAATGGAGGCCACACTCCGAATACCTACTTGAAGCACAAACTAAGTATCACTATCTCGCTCTCTGTGGGCAGACTCGCTCTTTCTAAATAAACAAAAAATATAAAATTGCTCAAATTCAATGAAACCAATGTAAAATCTTTATTTCTTGACATAGGTATCATTAAAAATGATAAGTGTAATTACTGGTAAAACGTTTTAGGAAGAAATTACTGTAAAAAATGTGAAAAATGTTTACAATGATCCAATGTCGGAAATCACGAAATAAACACTTACGCGTGGAATCTTATGTCATGTCCAGGACACCACGTACTACCGCAACCACGCACTACAAAATTTTGCACCAATTCTTGTGATAAAACAATGATTATTTCCTGTAAACAATCTCAAACGAAATTAACTGCTTAATAAACAAAATAGTAAACAACCGCCATGATGGGCCGGATTGGGCCGATGTTGCCACATGGTACCGATTACTTACCCAGGAATTGGGATTGCAATTCCCTGATTCGCCAACACATTAAGCCTAAATGGCCGACAATTTTGTGATTTTTTATTTAACTAGGTAATCTTAGTTTCAAATATTAATTATTTATTTGTTTAACTTCTGATTTGGTTGGTGAATTGGCTATTTCGAAGAATTTACAAGGAGATTTAAATCAGAAGATAGCAATACTACAGTTCACACTAAAAAGAGAGGTAGGGCCGCAGAGAGCGAGATAGATATAAGTAGGTATTTGACTCAAGTTTTTGTCCCAACTCTGCCCTCCATTTTTATCTTTAGCTTCATGGTTTTACGGCTTTGGATATAAATCCATACGGCCAATTCTTTCAAATTGCACTGTTTGACCACATTTCATTTTGTTTGACAAACTATCACAGATACGGATTTCGTCTAAATACGAAAATATATGACCCACGCTGAATTGTCCCACCAAACTCAATGACAGGGGGGCGCTACCAGCATCGTTCAACTATAATATGATCTCGAACATGGCAAAAATCGGAACCAGCGATTCGGTATTAACGGTGGCGCCCCACTGTCAACTATTCTAGTTCAGTATTTTGGAACTATAAAACAAAACTGCTAACATGACGCTTCACATTTCCGCCAAGAAGTCCAAAAGATTCAACGAGACTCGGCGAACCTTGTTCGCACTAGTGACTAGTCGAGTAATCTATTACAGAATATCGGCTTTAGTAACTACCGACCAAAAAACTGTTCACACCAGTGTTTCACACGTTGGTCGAGTTCAGTTTTCAAGTACAGTGCTACATAAAAGAGTAGAAAATAAATGAGGGCGCCACTGTCGTTCACATAGCAACCCTGATAGCGCGACTGGTTTTATTTTAGTAATAATTATTATATGACATTTTATTTCTGTAGTAGGTACGTAGGTAGGTTTATAGCATTAAAACTGCACTTGTACTCATAACATAACTTTATAACTGTCTGAGCGCCACACGGTCTTCTATAAAAGACAATAATCACAATCTTTATTAAAATACATAAACAAACCAGGACCCACATTCGTGTCATTCAATATTTTTCGAAACCTTGATTCGCTATTCTTCGCACTGTACTTTCAGACACACCTAGAACAACAAAAATAAAATTAACTAGAGTAAAATAAGCCCACTTTCTGTTTACAAATTAAAAAAGTGAGCCTGAGTTTAATTCACTATAGTTACTATCCGTTCGCTTTAAGTTTGCCGCTGGCGATATGACGTTACTCGAAGGGAAGCGTCTATAACTTTATCAAACTATATTTAAAATATTTTTTATTTATTATTATTGATAAAAATTGTGTATTTGCGTAAAATAAGACACATTAATTGCGTTTAATCGCGGTTGGGGGAGGGAACGCGCATTCCACGGACCGGCAAACTTAGCGCGAACGGGTAATATAAAGATAAAAGCTTAATAAAATTTACTATTATTCGGCATGTGACGATGCACAGCATCTGGTGAGAGATGCGTCTACTTCCGGTGTAGTTTTTTACCTTTTTATACCTTAAATGAGGTCATTTCCGCAATTATTTAATAGGAATTGATTTGACTTACTTCCGTTTGCCGCCATTTTAGTCACCTGGGGGCGAGCTTGCTCGGAGTTCTTCATAGCGTCTTTAACTTCCAAACTAGCAACATCGTAAGCAGAAACTCTGCTCAGATTTTTACTGAAATAATTTATTTCTCAAGGTTCTTATACTAAGTTTAAAATTAAAAAGTGCAATTGACCGCGCGTGTGTGACCACGAACGACATGTACGTGATGGTGGTTGGCGCAAAAGGGGACGAGTGTCTTCCGGACGACGAGCAGGTGGACCCAGAGCGTCGGATACCGGAGAAACTCGGACCCCGGCGAGATTCAAAACAAACCATTCATAGTCATCATTACCATATACAAAGTGTCATCACCATAAGCCTAAATGATATGGTAATGATGTTAATGGTAATGACGAAAACGATTTTAAAATTATATAAAAATAATTGTCACCACTATTGGGACACCTCAATATCGCCATTTTTTTATTGTAATCACATGCTACAAAGTGCTAATTATTAGAAAAATATCGATATATAAAACTTACCAAATCGCACAAAATGGGAATGACGCGAGCCGATGACAAACTGCGAGTGTCTCTCGTTTTCGGAGTTTAAAAAGTCTCGGAGCTGCGTAAATTTTACGTGCATTCTGTTCTGTTACGAGCAACGAATTGAAGAGTGGGACGCGCGGACACAAGCGGGGATAAGTCGCGTCGCGGCCACATTAAAGAACCTTTGATGCTGCCGCGATGGCTATGACGATTTCTCGTGACAATATTTCAATTCATGATTCCATTTTATTGGCTAATACGATTTCAATATAATTTTGTTATTTTGTCACGGTAAATATGTACATTTTAAATTTATAATCAAAATCTGGTCTGTGTATAGGTAAAGTAAAAAAAATTAAAAGACAACGGCAAAGGTCAGTATTTTTACTGTGATGGTAATGACGTTTAGTGCGTGTTTTCTTGATTATCGAAATAACTTGAAGTATTTAATCAATATGGATCATGGCGCCTTATGTGGAAACTTGTATGAATCGTTATTCAGAAGTTTAATTTACCAGAACTACAACAGTTTTTTTTTTATCGATCGGAACATAAGTTTTTTACTGTTTCGCGGATTTACCCGACTGCAAAAATCAGTCAAAACTGGTTTCGCCTGATTTAAAATTTTACCAATCTATCAAAATTCATACAAAGTGTTATGTATGTTACTACTTTTAAAAAATCTAGGTATTCATCAGTTAAAGATAAGTAGATTATCAATTTGTTCGGTCGGTTAAATAAAATTTTAGCACTCAAAAGTGGTTTTAAGTGACGCGATAAAGTCAAAACCACTTTTGACTGATTTTTGCAGTCAAGTGGTTTTGACCGTTTATGAGTTTTGACTGCAACATAAACATAACATCTAAAATAAATATTCCAAGATATTGATTGTTTCTTGTAAATTTGCTGATTGCGCATAAGTATTGTTATCTATGTTTTGTGTATGTTATAACATCTTCCATTACTAACTCACCAGTTTAATCTGCTGCACTTTGGACAATCCTCCAGATTAGTTCAAAGATCCGTCCAGCTTGAAGTTCTGCTAAACATCACAAAATAACCATTGAATTAAATTGTTATTTACGTGATATTTTTTTATTCCTGCGCCCCGGTTGCGCTAAATATTTTCAACGGTTCTACCTTTTTACGCAGAACTATTTAAATCATAATTTTATCATCAACATCATCTTCTTTACGCAGAAAATTCTTTACACAGACAACGAAAGAAAATCAGGTAGTTCAAACGAAGTTGTAATGTAAACGGAAAGCAAATGAGTCTTTCGTTTGCCAAAAGCTGGCAGAAATGTACTTTTTTTCAAACGCAAGTCATTCGCTTTACGAACATTTGCTGTGTTTTAGTGAAAAAATAAGGTGTTTGTACTTTTAATGGAAAGTGCCTAAATCCGTTGTTTTCGTCTTTGTTTGCGCATGAACTTTACCGCGATAGCGAATTGCACATTAGCTGGAATGAAAATAGAACGTAAATGGAGTGTGGACTAGAGATGAAACACGATTAAATTGGAGACATTACAAATTAGCGCAATCGGGGCACTGGGTTGTTAAACAGTATCATCATGATCCATGGTGGTTCTCGTATATTATAAGGTTATATTTTATTGTTTATTGTCCACCTACAACAAACCGTCCCATCAGTGACATTGACAGGGGGGCGCCACCGTCAATACCGAATCGCTAGTTCCGACTTTTGCCGTATTGGAAACTTCAAAGTTGAATGATGGTGGGCGCCTCTCTGTCAATGAGTTTGGTGGGACAGTTCAGTGTAACTACACTACGCACTCTACACGTACGAGCACGTAGAATTTCGTCCAATGACCCCACACACTCACTTGCTTTATACCAATCACTTGACTCAACCAGTGTTGCTAGGGAATAACTCTATTAGTACCGAAATAATTAATTTCTACTCTTTTATGTCCCACTGTATTAAACTGAAAATTCCCTTGTCAATCACACAACTGCAAACTGTATGCTAGTAACAGGGAAATAAGGTACCCATTTAGTTTTCAAACATAATGTAGCCACATAAAAAGAAAATTACCTGCTGACTCATCCTGGCCATGCTTTCGGCGATGAGCTTAAAGCTTTCAGCTATCGACGAAAAGCCTCTCGCCATCTCCAGATGAGCCTGGGCTCTCATTTCCTCAATTTTCAATACTGAGAGCCTCGACTCATCTGGAGCATTTCTGGCAGCTGAAACGAGAACAAATTGACTTAGTTAATTTTATTTCTTGATATACATAATTACCTATTCTAATTGCATACTATGAATATTTTTAGAATAATCATCATTCAAATATTTTTTTACTGTACTAATTAGAGCACAAAGTTTATGTTAATAGGATAAAATGTTTAACTTACAATGACGTGCTGGAGTTTGGCGTGAGGTTGATACCCGTGCTGGCGTTTGGCCTGAGGTGGATGCCCGAGCTAATAACGGGCCTCTTGATGACCGCGCTGCTTTCCGGCGCTCTCTCGTCGTTCTTGCCCTGTCTGTTTTGACATAATACAATTCAAAGATACTTTTTATCATAACTGAGGATTCCGGGTGAAGCTCGCTTCCACCTTCGGCCTGATCATCACTTACCATTAGGTGAGATACAGGCCAAGAGCTTCCTCGTTGTGGATAAAAAAAAATCATAACAATCTTTAAATACAAGGTGTGGTTTTGTAAACCAACGGCCATCTCAGTGCAGTGGTGCCAAAAAATAACCGGTGCCGGAAAATAAATCCATGAAATCAGGAAAATGGCATTATTACGCGGGCGAGATTGGTCAGTCCCCCGCTCTCTCGGGGCGGCGGCCGGCCGTATGTGCTCGGTGGTGTAGCGGGGTACGCGTTAGGAGACGTATAAACAAGGTTTTTTTTTACTAATAAATTAAGAGCCATTTCACAAAAATATTCCGCGCGAATTTAGGTAAAAGCTGTCAACGCAACGTCAAAAGAGTAAAAAGAACGCTGAAATGGACAAAAAAATCTTGAGCCGTGACCGTATTAAGACTTGATTTAAGTTATTAATTTTAAGGTAGAATGAGGTATTCAAACTTGATAAATTAATTTAAATTTTTAATAGAGTTTATTAAGTCTTTTATATTTCGATTCATAATGAAACACGAATAGGTATAATATGTAAAATATATAAAGTACAAAATAAAGACAGTCACATAGTTGAAAAAAAAATCTGCCCCCTTACAGCTCCATCATCGGACCCTGGATACGAAATATTCGTCAAGGCGAATCACACAAGCCTTAACTCCATAGGGTTCTATTGTTTTGTTACGGAGGTGGCCATTGCATCTTCTCCAGATCCATTATCAGACAGAGCTAAGAAATAAATAAATAAATATTATTATAAGTAAACAAATAACTAAAATAATTCATCTTACTATCTTACTTTTTACTAGTCTTACTAATATTATAAATACGAAAGTTTGTGTGGATGTCTGGATGTTTGTTACACTTTCACGCAAAAACTACTGAACAGATTTTGATGAAACTTTACAGTACAGTACAGCAGTACTAGGCAGTCTGTGTTCAACTATCACTCGGGTCGGACGTTCCTATCGCAAGACCTTTGGTTCACTCAGTTCCGATACGACTCTAGTGCTGTGTGTAATCATTTTCGTGAATACACTGAGTTTATTAATTTCTACTAGTGGATTTCATTTTGACTGAGACCTACGCCATGAACCCTGAACCAGAAGACCCTGTCGCCAGCGACAGCGACGCTCATCCATCCCTGGCGTCAACCAGAATAACAATGTATCTATATATATAAAAAAATGAAACCCGTTTCGCGTTGTCACGGCATCACGTGTGAACGGCTGAACCGATTTCGATAATTCTTTTTTTAAAATGTTTGTGGAAGTCCAAGGATGGTTCTTACGGAAAAAAATATTAAGAAAATCTCTACGCTAAGGCGGTACGAAGTTCGCCGGGTCAGCTAGTAGGCTATAATTTATGACGATCTGTGACAAACTAAATTTCAAGCGGGTGAAGCCGCGGGCAATACTACATATTTCATACTAGCTTTTTGTCCGCGACTTCTTCTGCGATGAAGTGGAAAATGGTTCTAATAGAATTAAAATATTCTAAGAAAATTAATTTTGTTAAATTATTATATTTTTTGATATAAAATCTACAAATTATTATGTTTAAATATTTGAATACTTGAGATCTTTCTAAAACAAAATTAAAACACTACACCTGCCGCAGATTTCTTTGTAAACAATGTTTTTTTGTTTTTCCTTCAGGTGCTAAAATCACCAGGCTATTGTGTGCGCATACTCTGGAGTATTCCACATACAACTGGTCGTCGGAGAAGCATAGATTTCCATTAAGTCTACTCCCGCTACCATATTTGTCCGTAGAACTTCTCGACCTCTTCCAATATCTCCGGCCCCGACGAAATGGCTCTGCCATCCTCTGTCTTCAGCTTGGTCAGTTGACTTTGGCCAACAGACAGATCTCTTGCGAACACTTTAGAGCCCTTGTTTCGCTCAATCGCCTCTTTAATACGGTCTGTATTAAATTGGCGTAGGTCGCGAGTCAAAGACTTGGAGATCTGTCTGTTAAGGCGCCGATACTGAGCAGCATCTTCAGAGGACTGCAAAACCAAGTTCCGTCTCTCTTCCATGAGTTGATTGGTGAGGTCAGAGATCTTTTTGGTTCCTTTTGAACGACGGGTTTTAAAGAACTTAGACCCAGTCGTTTGGACAATTTCCACGAACCTGTCATTGTATTCGTCCACATTTTCGCAGTCTCCTAGGCATTCGAAACGATTTTGCAACTCGAGCTGAAAGCTTTCGGGGTTTTGGAGTTGGATGGGCGCTGGGCGGAGCGTAGACTTCATCAGTCGACATCTCTCGAGCTTGGGTCTGATATTCAATGTGCCTCTTACCATTCGGTGATCGCTTCCTGTTTTGACCTTAGGGTTGCCAGGTCCAAAATCACAAAAGCCGGACTTTGTGCTTCATTTGGCCGGATATTTTACCCTAAAAGCCGGACATGTGCCGGAGGGGGAGAGGGGGTGCAATTGGTGTCAGCTCATGAGTGAGTTGCTCACCAACATCCTGATATGATCCTTCATATGATTCTGTGGCTCGACTTTCGCCTGGCGCGGCAACCAAATAAAAAGCCTAACAAAAGCCGGACAGGCCGGACAAGTCCCTAAAAAGCCAAACATGTCCGGCTAAAGCCGGACGCCTGGCAACCCTACCTACACTAGCTGCGCCCGCGAATTCGTCCGCGTAGAAGCCGAAATATTCTCATAGGATTTATAAATGGTTTTTTAAAATGTAACAAACAAACGAACTCTTCAGCTTTATAATATTAGTATAGATTTTATCGAGATTCATCCACAATATTTCTATTTTGATGAACTTTCATTTTATACTTTCTACCTTCCATTCCATTCCTTACATGTCCATTTAAGCAATAGAGGGCCTACACAGGCTCTGTGCTTAGGGCCTCGGATACTCTTAATCCGCCACTGGTTATTGTTTAAATATTACTAACCACTTTGTCAAAATATTGATGTGAAAATCAGTATAAATTACAATACGCAAGCCGACATCGATTAGTATGGCGCGAGCGCCCGTCAAGGCAGGACCTGTGTCATTTTTCCCGCCGTGACGTTTACGTGAGTTCGTGTCGTGAAGCGGTGATTTGTACGGCGACCAAATT